>NW_006922120.1:318959-319703 GCF_000298275.1 Orycteropus afer afer
AAAAAAGAAAGAAATCGCTCAGATTTCAAATAGACTTAAGTTACCATAAAACTTTTTTCTTGAGCAGAAAACTGTCATTTCCTGTGAATATAGCTTTAACTTTAAAATTCATTACTCCTTCTTTAGGCAATTATGTTTCTTCCTTTGGTTCAATTCTGCCTCCCTCCTCCCATTTTCACAGCCTAGCTGATGTATACCACATATGAAAAATAAGGCAGTTCTTGCCTAGTACAAGACCATGATATACAGAGACTGAGCTAAGATCCCTACTGGCTAAGTAACCACAACTGCAATGGTCTCAACACTGTAGAGCAGGATGTTCAGATGCCATTAAGGTTTGTTTCTGAACTGGGGCCTGAGGGACCAGATGGAGGCAAGTGCAAAACTACCAGAAAGAAGAGATGAACACAGAGGAGAAAAAAGAGCAAAACCAAAAAACATTCATGAAAATGAACCTGCCGTTCAAAATGCCAAAACATTTAGTGAAATCCAGTACTAAGGAAGATGACCAACAAATATCAATAATCAGAACATGAATTCATCCCAGTAAAACAAATTTTATGCAAATAATTAACCAACATTTAAAAGAAGTGTGATTAAGATGCTCAGATAGAGAAATGGAATGTTTTTGTTGTTGTTGTTTGCCGTCGAGTCGGCCCCGACTCATAGCGACCCCTCCTTGGGTTTCCTAGGCAGTATCACTACAGAAGTAGGATTGCCCAACCTTCCTTCCGAGGAGTGGCT
>NW_006922120.1:319803-356348 GCF_000298275.1 Orycteropus afer afer
GTGGGTTTGAACCGCCAGCCTTCTGGTGAGCAGTCAAGTGCCTTAGGCACTATGCTACCAGAGCTCCTGGAGAAATGGTATAGCATGCATTAAAAATGACTTAGAAGTTATGAAACAAAAATAGGTGGAAATAAACATAAAGTATGAGATATACAAAAGAACAAATTTGAAATCTTGTAAGAAAAAGTCATTAATCAATCCAGTAGCAAAGAGCATCCTTAGCTACTGATTTAAAGGAGCTTTAACTTTAGAAACATGGAATAAATAGCAGAAGCTGAAAGAGGTTATCTCTAGGAAGCAGATCTTGGGCAGGAACAGAAGTAGGAAAGAGTATTAATGTTTGCAATTGTTTTAGTACTTTAACTTCTCAAACTATATACATGTATTACTTCAATAATTTTTTTTAAAAGGTTAAAACCTGTTTTCAAGAAATAACATTAATGAAGGATTATCTGATGTGTATGTAAGACCTTGCTTTCTTCTATATAGTCTACATTTTTTTTCTTGGAATGGAGCAAACCATCGCAGACATATGAAACTAGATCACATTATTTTCACACTCTTGTTACTTCTTTCATTAACTTATGATTTGAGATTATACCAAGTGGTCACATTGAGGGATATTGTAAAATCAGCTACTTTAATCAATGTAGAAGTTTAATAAGAGTGTTGGTCATTTACTCTCACAGGGACCACTCTGGGAGTGTCTCAGGCCTCAGTGTTAGGAAATACTGTACTTGCTAAGAAAGGTGTGTATGTGTGTTTAATTTTATGGCTACTGTGAATTTTAAAACTAGTTTTGTCTCCTTTTAGCTTTGGCTGCTGGGAAATTTAGAATAAATTTGTGATTGAGTTCTAGCCACTGCATAGAATCATATGGTATGCATTTTGGGTACTAATCTGCTTTAATCTCATTTCCTACCATTCTTATTTCTCAAAATAATGTAAAACTTATTGCTATTGTATTATGTAATTACATACATAAACAGAAATATGTGTATATATATATATGAATGTGTGTGTAAATAAATATATGTTTGTATGTGTGTGTAAGGTAATTGAAAATCTTCTGGCTGGGGGAAAGATATAATTTGATAAAGCAAGTTGGTAATGTTGGAAAAAAAAAGGTAGGTCAGATCTTGGGTCATGATTTAGGAGGACAGTTAAGCTAAGAGTTTAAAGTATATTGTAAACACCAAAATGCCAACCACTAGGAAAGAGATTAAAATTGGAGATCCCGGTTAGAGTGGAAGCGGAAATGTGGAACAAAATTCAAAAACACAAAAATGACCAGAATTACTCGTCAGATAGAGATTGGTGGAACCCCCGAGAGTATGGACCTGGGTTACCCTTCAGGCCTAGAAATGGACTTACTTCTGTGGATTGGCACTCAGCCCAACAGTAGAAAGACCTACATGGAGAACACCTACCCCAGGGAGATGCACCCCTTAGATCAATCAATCATGAGACATCAGAAGGGTAGCATTCACATAGAGGGAAAGCTGGACAGACAGGAATGTACAGAAAGAAGGGCTCAGGGAGGGGGTAGTCACAGGGAGGAAAGGGGAAGAGTTTTTATGGTTGGGGATGGTAATTGGGGCTGTGAAATCAAATGTGCATGAACTGTTGAATGTAAAACAAATCTGCTTTGTAAATTTGCACCCAAAGCACAATTAAAAAAAAAAAAAAGTAATGCTTAATGCTTGAAGAATTCCATGCAAAGTAATAACTTGGAAACAGTGGTATCTGAGAAACCTTATTTTAAAACAGTGTACAGGATGGAAGAAATTAAGGGCCAGGTGACCAGTTAGGAACTATTCCAATAATCTAGCAATGAGACAATATGGGCTTTGAGTAGATTGATAGACAAAGTATTTAAAAAGAAGAATCAAATAAATGGCAAGTAAATACAGATTTTTCAACAAATCATATGACATCCAAGGAAGCACATTATGTATTACCCATAACCTTGTGGAAATAATCAATTCCATTTGGTTAGTTCTACTTCCATTGACTTGGCTTCTGACCTGGACAGGCCATAGGAAAACCAAACAATCATCAGCAAAATCTCCCTTAGAAACTGTATGCCATTTGTTCCAGAAATTAAACTGCTGTTGGTTACAAATAACAACTCAACACGTGCAAATTATGTCTTCTACTTCCCTTAAACATGATACCATACAAGTCCAGAAACATGCAGATGAAGGTATGTAATAAATATTACTTGTTGCAGAAACCTGGTGAGATAAATTTTCTAGGTTCCAAAAAGAGCAAGGGGAGAGTTTAGAACTGAAATCTAGGAACTTAAACAGATAAATAGAAACTTAAAAATATAACTGATGAACTAGTTGAAAATCAAGTTTATGTTCTCATCCATGCATATATCCTACTTACTTCCAGTATGAAACATTTCATAGAAACATGGAATAACAGAGCTGGACGGGGCTTTAAGACCATCTAGTCCAATTCTCTTATACTACAGGTGAGGGAACAAATCCAAACAGGTTGGAAGACTTTCCCAAGATCACCTAGTTTGTTAGAAATACACTGGATTAGAATCCAGCAGAGTAATTGGAGTACTTTCTGGACTACACTTTTGGCCTGTCTTTAACACAATATTAAATGAACTTTCAGTTCAATACATTAAAGAAAATGGTCTCAGTGGGTATGAGAGACTGTTGATTGGTTCCTCAAAAGTTATTCAGAACGCTCTTCTCTCTTCTTTTCCTCTCATATAAAGCTTGAAAGCTAAAGAAACATTTCTCTAACCTTTTTTACAACCAGGTGGCCATGACACATATTTCTGAGCAACAGATATAGGTGAAAATACTCAAGAGGGTTTCTCTTTGTTCTCTGCCTTTTTTTTTTTTTGATTGTTTATCATTTACTTTTATTGTTGTTGAGAATATACACAGTGGAATATATACCAATCAACACTTTCAACCTGTACAATTCAGTGACATTGATTACGTTCTTCGCGTTGTACAACCATTCTCACCCTCCTTTTCTAAGTTCTTCCTCCTCCATTAACATAACCCCACTGCTCCGTAAGGTTCCTATCTAGTCTTCGTAGTTGTGCTTGTCAATGTGATACCATATAGTTAAATCTTCAAAAAGCACAGTGCTCAAGGCAGACATTCTGTACTTCTTGTTGTTGTTAGGTGCCGTTGAGTTGACTCAGAATCATAGCGACTTTATGTACAACAGAACAAAACACTGCCCAGTCCTGTGCCAGCCTCACGATCCATGCCATGCCTGACCTCATTGTTGCAACCACTGTGTCAATCCATCTCATTGAGGGCCTTCCCTTTTCCATTGACCCTCCACTTTACCAAGCATGATATCCTTCTCCAGTGAATGGTTCCTTCTGACAACATGGCCAAAGTAGGTCAGAGGAAGTCTGGCCGTTCTCGTTTGCAAGGACCGTTCCAGCTGCACTTCTTCCAGGACAGATCTGTTAGTTCTTTTGGCGGTCCATGTTACTTTCAGGATTCTTCACCAACACCACAACTCAAAAGCATGAACTCTTCTTTGGTCTTCCTTATTCATTGTCTGGCTCTCACATGCACATGATGTGATTGAAAATACCATGGTTTGGATTAGGTATCCTTTAGTCTTCAAGGAGACAGAGACATCTTTGCTCTTCAGCACTTTAAAGAGGTCTTTTGCAGCAGATTTGCCCAGTGCAATACGTTGTTTGATGTCTTGACTGCTGCTTCCATTGGTGTTGATGGTGGAACTAAGTAATATGAAATTTTCAACAACTTCAATCTTTTGTCCATTTATTGTGATGCTGCTTATTGATCCAGTTGTGAGGATTTTCATTTTCTTTACATTGAAATGTAATCCATACTGCAGACTGTAGTCTTTAATCTTCATAAGAAAGTGCTTCAAGTCATCCTCATTTTCAGCAAGTAAAGTTGTGTCATCTGCGTATTGCTGGTTGTTAGTGAGTCTTCTCCCAATCCTAAAGCCATGTAAGAACATACAGTCCAACTTCCCAGATTATTTGTTCAGCATACAGATTGAATAATTATGGTGATACAACCCTGACACACTTCCTTCCCAATTTTAAACCATGAAGTATCCCCTTGTTCTGTTCAAATGACAGCCTCCTGGTCTATATACAAGTTGCTCATGAGTACAATTAAATATTCTGGAATTCTCATTTTTCTCAATGTTATCCATAATTTGTTATGATACACACAATTGAATGCTTTTGCATAGTCAATAAAACACAAGTAAACATCCTTCTGGAATTCTTTGCTTTCAGCCAAGATCCATCTGGCATCAGCAATGATATCCCTTTTTCCATGTCCTCTTCTGAATTCAGCTTGCATTTCTGGAAGTTCTCTGTCAATATACTACTGCAACCATTTTTGAATTATCTTCAGCAAGATTTTACTTATGTGTGATATTAATGATATTGTTCAATAATTTCCACATTCTGTGGGATCACCTTTCTTTGGAATGGGTACAAATATGGATCTCTTCCAGTCAGTTGGCCAGGCAGCTGTTCTTCAAGTCTCTTGGCATAGCTGAGTGAGTGCCTTCAGCGCAGCATCCATTTTTTTAAACATCTCAATGGGTATCCTCTCAATTCCTGGAGCCTTGTTTTTCGCCACTTCCTTCAGTCCAGCTTCAACTTCTTCCTTCAATACCATTGGTTCTTGATCATATGCCACCTCCTGAAATGGATGAACATCAACCAATTCTTTTTGGTACAGTGAGACTCTGTGTATTTCTTCCATCTTTTTATGATGTTTCCTCCAACATTCAATATATTGTGCATAGAATCTTAATATTGCAACTCGAGGCTTAAATTTTTTCTTCAGTTCTTTCAGCTTGGGAAATGCTGAGAATATTCTTCCCTTTTGCTTTTCTAATTCCAGGTCTTTGCACATTTCATTATAATAATTGACTTTGTCTTCTAGCTGCTCTTTGAAATCTTCCATTCAGCTCTTTTTTCTTGCCATTTGTTAGCTACTTTCCTTTCAAGAGCAAGTTTCTGAGTTTCTTCTGACATCCATTTTGGTCTTTTCTTCCTTTCCTGTCTTTTTAAAGACCTCTTTGCTTTCTTCATAGATGATGTTCTTGATGTCATCCCACAATTCCTTTGGTTTTTGGTCATTGGTTTTCAATGCATCAAATCTATCATTAGATGGTCTCTAAATTCAGGAGAGATATAATCGAGGTCATATTTTGGCTCTCATGGACTTATTTTGTCTTCAGCTTCAACTTGAACTTGCATATGAGCAGTTGATAATCTGTTCCACAATCAGCTCCTGGCCTGGTTTTGGCTGAAGATATTGAGCTTCCATTGCCTCTTGCCACAGATGTAGTCAATCTGATTTCTGTGTACTCCATCTGGCGACTCCACAGGCATAGCTGCTGTTTGTGTTGTTGAAAAAAGGTATTTGCAATGAATTTTGGTCTTCCAAAATTCTATCATGTGATCTCAGCATTATTTCTATCAACAAGGCCATATTTTCCAACTACTGGTGATTCTTCTTTGTTTCCAACTTTGCATGTGTGTTTGTTTTGTGGGTTTTTTTTTTTTTTTTTATGCGTGTGTGTGTGTTTCCAACTTTTGCATTCCAATCACCAGTGATAATCAACATGTCTTGATTGCATGTTCAGTCAATTGCAGACTGTAGAAGTTGGTAAAAGTCTTCACTTTCCTCATTTTTAGCTTTGGTGGTTGGTGCGTAAATTTGAATAACAGTAGTATTTATTGACTGGCCTTCCTTGTAGTCATATGGATATTATCCTTTCACTGATAGCATTGTACTTCAGGATAGATCTTGATACATTCTTTGTGATGATGAATGCCATGCCATTCCCAGCATAGTACTTCATATGATTGTCTGATTCAAAATGGCCAAAACCAGTCCATTTTAGCTCACTAATGCCTAGGATATTGATCTTTATATTTTCCATTTCATTTTTAACAACTTCTAATTTTCCTAGTTTCATACTTCATACGTTCCATGTTCCAATTACTAATGGATGTTTGCAACTCTTTCTTCTCATCTTGAGTCATGCCACATCAGCAAATGAAGTCCTGAAAGCTTTACTCCAACCATATCATTAAGGTCGGCTCTTCCCCAGTCGTATTTTGAGTGCCTTCCAACCTGAGTGGCTCATCTTCTGACACTATATTGGACAATGTTTCAGGGCTATTCATACAGTTTACCAATAATATATCAGACAGTGTTTCACTGCTATTCTTAAGGTTTTCACTAGCCAATTCTTTGATAAGTGGATGACCTCTTCCTCCTTCTGAGCCTGTCTTAGTCTGGAAGCTCTGCTGAAACCTGTTCACCATGGGTAACCCTGCTGGCATTTGAAACACTGGTGGCATAGCTTCCAGCATCACAGCAACACTCAAGCCACCACAGTATGACAAACTGATAGACAAGTTCATCTCTCTTAGTTGTTCCAAACCACTCCACTCACTTCCTGGTCTCCCTTAGCTGCTCCAAACCTGCTGCACTGCCTCGCTTCCTTCCCAGTCTCCCTCAGCCACTCCAAACCCGCCATGCCACCTCACTTCCTTTCTAGTCTCCCTCAGCTGCTCCATACTCGCCGTGCTGGCTCACTTCCTTCCTGGTCTCCCTCAGCCACTCTAAACCCACCATGCTGGCTTGCTTCCTTCCTGGTCTCACATTCTGTATTAGTTAAGCTAAATTATTGTTTGGTTTTGATAAGACTTCAGGGGGATATATTTGGTTCAAGGTTTAAACATTAGCTCAGGGTAATAGTTTCAGAGGTTTATCCAGCCTCCATGACTCCAGAAATTCTAAAATCCATGAAAATTTGAAATTATGTTCTACATTTTTTTCCCTTTTGATCAGGACTCTTCTGTAGAATCTTTGATGAAAATGTTCAGTAATGGTAGCCAGGCACCTTCAAGTACTATGGTCTCATGGCAAAGGAGGCAGTTGTTCATGGAGGCAATTAAACCAAGCATTCCATTTCCTCCTCCTATTCCTGACTCTCCTTTTTCTGTTGGTCTTGGTGAATAAAGACTAATTGTTTACCTTGGGTGGCCACCTGCAAGATTTTAAGATCCCAGGCACTACACAGTGAACTAGGAGGTAGAACAGAAGCACTAAACATGTATTAGGTCAATTAACTGGGATGTCCTGTGAAACTATGACCTAAACTTCCAAACCAAGGAACCAAATTCCATGAGGTATTTGTTTATACACAGGCAGCCCTCAACAGCTATACTTTGTTGTTGTTTTGTAAATATATCACACAACTTTTGCCAGTTCAACTTATAGGTGTACAACTTACTGAGAGTAATTATAATATTTTGTCTGTGCAACACTACCCTTAATCAATGAGATTTTTCCCTCACTATAAACTGAAAGTCAATGTATTTTATTACTCTTTCATTTTCCTGTCAAGAGTATGGGCACACTGACTATAGAGAATGGGATATAGCAGTTATCTTGGGACAATGAAGAAAATAGCCACATGGTAGGGATGACTAAAGAGAAAGACAAAAGAATTCAAGTCCTTACAGAGTGAGATCTATAAGTAGCTGTTCCACCTGGGACTACTGCTCCAGAATTCTTGAGACAAATATACCCACTTATTCAGTTGGGTTATTTATATTTGTAGCCAAACCCTTTCCTAATATACTATTCTATCCCAGATTTCAACTATCATAGACAACAAAACTGAGTATGACCTTGATTTTAATAAAACATAATCACTCAGTCATTCAAGATTTTTTGGGGGGTCTACCATACGTATGGAGTCCCTGAGTGGTGCAAATAGTTAAGTGTTCAGTTGCTAACTGAAAGGTTGGTGGTTCAATCTACCCAGAGTCCTGGTGACCTACTTCAGAAAAATCAGCCATTGGAAACTGTATGGAGCATAGTTCTTTTCTGACACACCTGGGGCCACCGTGAGTCAGATTCAACTAGAATGGCAAGTGATTTGTTTTCTTGTTTGTTTGTTTAATGACATGCATATCACATCAGAGGCATTAAATTTAAGGACTTTCCTAATCCCAACCAAGGATGCTGGTGGGAAGCTAGCATGCTGTCATTTCAGGCTATAGTCTGGAGAGGAGTCCCAGGGAATCTTTTACGAGTACTAATATTCCTACTAGTAGCAAAATGCTAACTAACACTAGGGTGGACTGAAAGGCCCTACTCTGGAATTTCAGAACACTATTAGTATACTTTTCTCACTTCATTTATTTCTAAAAGTTATTTTTAATGAACAATAAGCATGCTCACTGGCTCCTGCAGCATTAGAATGAGCTGATGACATTTTCTCATGCATAGAAGTGACAGCAAGTATTTCTCCCCACCAATATTAGCGCCTGAAGTCACATGTAACTGTGGCATATGGAAGGAGCACTAGATTTAGTCAAAAGATTTAGGTTTGAGACTAAGCTCAGCCACTTTTTCCTTGTCCTATCCTTATCTCTCAACTTTCCTGAGTTCAGTTTCTTAATTTGTAGTTATTGAGATCAATATGATAATGATTATGAAAGAATTCCAACAAAAAAACACTGCAGAAGTAAGATTTCTTCTGATAACCTGTGTGCAAAGTAAAATAGTTCAAAATGAGAAGAGTACTATGAATAATATGAAAAAAGTTCATTCATTATCTTTATTGCATTTATTATGGCTGTTCTTCTTTTCTCAGGGTGTAAAAACTGACAAATAAATGATCTCTAGCTGATATTGTATTGTGGTAGAAAGTCACACAGAACAAATTTTAAAGAAATAAAAATCTAGGTACAACTTGATATACTTATTATGAGCAATAACTATTATCCATTATTGTATAACCTGATCCTTTTATTATATGCCCCAATAGCACTCTGGCCTTCAAAATCCTCCTAGTTATATGTTTAATGGCTACATTCCCACTACACTCTAAATTCCATGGAGTCTTACCTGGGGTTAAAACTTTTATTGCTTGGTGGGTGATAAAATTCCCAAGATAAAATATACGCACAGTGCATTATTTTACTTACCTTTCTTTCCTATCAGGCACAGACAGCCATTTGCTTATGGATTAATGGAATAAAAGCAGAGTTCTCTGAGAGCTAATTGGGATGCTGCCTAGGAGGTATTGGGTTTTGGGTCCACAAAACTTACCTTGTCCTGGGTTTGGCATCGGAAACAGTCACATTCAAAGCAGTATTGGTCCCTCAGGTGCTTCTTGCGCTCTTCACTGGTCATCAGCATGTCCAGGTAGCAGATGGTGAGCTGTGGCCAGAGGGAAGAGTTCACATGGCTGCTTTGTTCATTTTCTTTAAATAACAGTTATTATTATTTTCTAATTATTAAAGTAATATCTTTTTATTATTGTACACCAAAAAATGTGGGGGAGAGATACCATTTATGCCACCAGAGCTCTTCTCTCATATAAAGATAATCACAGACAAATTTTTTTAAATAATATTTTATTGTGTTTTTGGTAAAAGTTTACAAAGCAAATTAAGTTCTCATCTGACAATTTCTACGACCATTGTTCAGTGACGGTCACATTTTTCACAATGTGTTAGCATTCTCTTTATACCCTCCTTGTTCCATTTCCAATACTATAGCTTCCCTAGCCCCTTATCTTCTTATCTTTGCTCTAGAGTAATTGTTGACCTTTTGGTCTCATGTATAAGATTTTTTAATACTATACTCATGAGTAATATCCTTTGTTTTGTGTGCCAATCTGTTATTTTGCTAAAAGGTGACATCAGGGAATAGTTTCAGTTCAAAGTTTAAAGAGTAACTCAGGGCATTAGTCTCAGGGAGTCTTCTAGTCTCAACTAGCCCAGTAAGTCTGGATTTCAGAATTTGAGTTCTGTTCTGCGTTTTTCTTCCATTCTATCAGGGTACATCTATTGTGGCTGTGATCAGATTGGTCAATAGAGGTAGTAGCCAGGCACCATCTAGTTCTTCTGGTCTCTGGGTAGATAAGGCCACGGGTTGTATAGGCTATTAGCCTTGTCGACTAGTTTCTTCACTGAGACTTTGGTTTCCTTCTTTCTCTTTTTTTCCTTATGAGTACAAAGACCAATAGTTGTATCTTGGATGGCTGCTTGCAAGCTTTTAGGACCCCAGACACTACTCACCTCACTGGGATCCAGAACATGAACTTATGAACTTTATTATACCAGTTGACTGAGTTGACTAAAGTCCTAAATGTTCACACTCAGAAAACCTTTCTCACAAGGTTTACATTCTCACAGGGTTTACATGTCTGAGAAGTATCTTTAACTGTTTCCTCTATGAATACATTAACATGAATATACATATTTGTACATACATATACATATAAATACTTCTGTTTACACAAATGTACTCATACACACCTGTAAAATTGTAATGTATTTCTTTCCAATCTTTCTTATGTGGTGTGCACCTGCTTATCATATATTTATTTTAAAGAACTGGGTTCATGACCACACTATAACTTTTGTACCTTACCCTTTTTTTCACTAAATAGTAGATTAAGAGCTGTTGAAGGTTCAGTAATTCCATAACCATTGGCAAACAAAGAAGCCTGGCAATAAAAGAGATGGCAGATGATGCAGCCAGATTGCCCTTAAATCCTAATAAATTCTATAGATGCTTTATGGAACAGAGGGTGATCCAAAGTTGATAACTCTGAAGTTAGGAAAGAAAATAATTTTCTTTTTATGGCTAGGTAAATTTAAAAAAAAATGTGGAAAAATTTTCAAATAGGGAGAGTTTAACATCATAAAGCAGTCACTCACAGCGGCCCTTCAGTTGATTTCCTTGGACTCTTAAATACGGTAACCACACCCTGCCTTGGGTGCTGAAAGATCATATGAAGGAGAGGGTATACTTATAGGGACTCCAGTTTCTTCCTAGCCCTGTAAGTCTACTTAAAGTCATAGGTCATTAGGAAACATCATGTTTAAACATGTCTTACTTGATTAGTTCTCCTATGTACTGAAAGTCTAATTCAAAATATAAAATGTAGGACCCCTGACTTTCCTCTCCTCAAATCTACATCTTAGTTAGAGCCTTCCTCTTCTCAGCTGAAGGTAACTATCTTTTGTGTCACCCAAGCTGAAACCTCTCAGGCATCTTTGACTTCTCTCTTTCTTTCATAGCCTCCATGCAGTCCACCAGAAAATGCTGTTAGCGGTAACTTAAAAATACATCCATAACCAATCACCTTCTACGTTTTTTAATGCTACCATCTTGGTCCAACCCACCATCATTTCTTGCCTGTAAAATGCAAACAGTCTCCTAACTTGTCTCTCTGCTTCTTCCCTTGCTCTCTGCACTCCATCTTTAGCCAGTGTGATTCACCTAAAATGTAAGTTGGTCTCTCTTCTGTTCAAAACCCTCCAACAGCTCCCTCTGTCACTTAGCGTAAAGGACAATGGACTCCCACTGTGCAACTCAAAGTGTGGTCTGTGGACTGGTGCTAGTGGATAAGGTATTTATCTGCTAACCAGCAAGTCAGTGGTTCAAACCCACTGGCTGCTCTGCAGAAGCAAGATGGGGCTATCTACTTCCATAAAGATTTACAGCCTCAGAAACCCAGTGGGGGTCATTATGAGTTGGAATTGACTCAATAGCAATGAGTTTTTTTTTTGTTGTTGTTGAGTCTACTCTGGTAGCATAGTGTCTAAGACACTTGCCTGCTAACCAGATGACTGGCGGTTCAAACCCACCAGCCACTCCTCGGAAGGAAGGTTGGGCAATCCTACTTCCATAGTGATACTGCCTCGGAAACCCAAGGAGGGGTCGCTATGAGTCAGGTATGACTCGACGGCACATAACAACAACAACAACAACACTATAAAATAAGTAAAAAAGAAAAAAAAAGTAAAGTTAACATTTAGAAATTTTTGTAGTAATTTGATAAGAGTACTATTATGTGGCTCTAATAATAATAATAATAATAATAATAAAGAGTCCCTAAGTAACATAAATGGTTAAGTGCCCAACTACTAGCCGAAAGGCCGGTGGCACAAACCCATCCAGAAGTGTCTCGGATAACAGGCCTGGTGATCTGCTTCCAAAAAGTCACAGCCTTGAAAACACTATGGAGCAGAGTTCTACCCTGTACACATGGGATGCCAATGAGTCAGAATTGAATGGAGGGCAATAAACAATAACAATGAGAGAAACATTTATTTTATATTTATATATTTTAAAATTCCTTTTTGTAGTAATTAATTGTCATTATCGTGTTTAACACTAGCATTGGTCTTCAATGGATTAGGAAAAAAAAACAACAACAAACTTTTAAATCCTGGTAGTTTGAGAATGGTTTCACATTATGGGTGCTTTTTCCTCTCCGAACTCACTTCCTGTTCTCCCTTACTCTGCTCCAGCCACTCTGGCCTTCTTCACACACACTCTCCTTTCAAAGCCTTTCTTCCTTCTGCTGCTTCCTCTGCCCATCCCCCTAAATCTACAATGGGGACATCCCTCATCTCCTATGAGTTTTGTTTAAACCTCACTTCCTCACTGAAATCTGACCTGACCACTCTATTTAACACAGCAACCTAATTCCCACCCCACCTGGCACTCCTTACTCTCCCACCCTTTTCTAGTTTTTCTTTTGCTGTTACATACATTAGCTTGTAACATATTGTATAAATTACTTATTTATTTGATTTTAAATGTAGAAAGTAATTACGGGGGTATGTGTGGTGGGGGAGTAAAGGGGCATTGTAGAAAAGGAAGAAGGCAGGATTATCCACAGAAGGAGATGACAAAAACTCCCTAGAGCAAAACAGTCCATGTGGTTTTTCTTCAACTTAAAAGAAAGCATCTCATGTCTACCAAGCATGACCTTACTTGTTTGGAAAGGGTGGTAGGAAAAAGCACGCCACCCTCTGACAGAACATGCAGCTTCAGGAGGGCCTCATTAAAGCAGTCAGGGAGGAAGGAGGCCTGGCCCAGCCAGCCAGGTCTGTCAAATCAACCCTGGCAATCACCAGGTGACAAAAGCCATAGCCTGCTCTGTCTGGTGGTAGGCAACTATAACATGCTATTCCATCTGCAGAAAGAAGGGGACCTGCCCTTAAGAAAATGAAGAGTGTTAAATATGTCAGAAAGGACCATTCCCTAAAGAAGGACATCATGTTTGGTAAAGCAGAGGGTAAGCAAAGCAGTGGAAGACCTCACTAACGAGATGGATTAAACAGTGGCTCCAACAATGTGCTCAAGCACAGCAAGGATTGTGAGGTTGGTGCAGGGCTGGGCAGTGTTTTGTTCTCTTGCACACAG
This sequence comes from Orycteropus afer afer, assembly GCF_000298275.1. NCBI lineage: Eukaryota > Metazoa > Chordata > Mammalia > Tubulidentata > Orycteropodidae > Orycteropus > Orycteropus afer. The sequence continues at coordinate 333,054 of NW_006922120.1, forward strand.
GGTCGCTATGAGTCAGAGCTGACTTGACGGCACCTAACAACAACAACAACATGCTAGGGATACAGCATGGACAGTGAAAATCAGCAAAGGTCTTGGATCCAGGTCCAGCTGGGATTTGTACCCAGATCTATTGAGTCAAGCCTGATGTTCTTTTCATAATATCATAGCTGCTTCTCCTACTTCTGGGGGCTGTAGGAGAGGCTACTTTCTTAAGAAGCTGTCACCATCAAACCTGTTCAAGCCTTTGCCTGGATTTCTGTTTGTTCTGAAACAGCTGGGCTCCTTCAGCTGAAGTCACAGCCACTTTTTAATTCCCCAGATCCTTGTTTTGCCTCATGATCTGAAGCCAGGCCTGCCTCTAAGGCGCAAAGGGCCATCACACCAGGCAAGTGCCTCTGGTTTCTAGAAAACAATACATTCCAGATTCCAAACAACTAATTCCTGAGCACAGTTTTTGTTTGAATGAACCTATCACTAATTTTGGGGCACCATATCCATTCATTTTATATCATCAGGCTCTGGGCCCAGTTTCTTTGTATGAGCAAAATGAGTAAAATGGTAAAATGAGATGATTTCTATGTTTGCTCCTGCATTAACTCTAGGAGCTTGATTCTCAATCCAGCCCAATGGCTCTTAGTCACCAGCCACAGCTGTCAGATCAGACTGATGTGTGGTAGTCACTGGGTGACTGCAATGTGCCCAGTGTGAAGCCACCAAATCTAGGGACTGCCACACTGGAGAAATGTGCTTGACTAACCAACACTTTATCACAAGGGCCAACACTCTAAGTAATCATGCCATGCTTAGAATGGGCAACAAGAGACTAGTTCTTTCATTTAACGCCAATAAACAGACTCTTACAGACTTCATCAACATCCTGTGACTGTCTGTAACCATTACCTAGACAATCCAATGGCTTTCTAACTAGCCTCCCTGCTGCCTGCAGCCTACCTTTCATCTTCTAAACTGCTTTGAGAGAATTCTTCCTAAAACCCAGATCTGATCATGACATTTCTCTACATGAAAACTTTTGATGGTTTCTCTTTGCCTGTGGGATAAAAGCTATACTTCTTAACAAGACACACAAGGCTTTCCTCAACTAATTTTCTGTCTGCTTTTCTAGCCTCAAAATTTCTCCCTGCGCTCTACAGCTTGACACAATTATGTAATTTGCTACACCTGTAAGACTGCACACCAAGCCAGCATAGCCCTTTTCCCTACACTCAGAGCTCTCCCATCTGCAAGCTTGGCTCAATAGGCCTTTTTCAATGAAGACTGCTCCAATGAAGACTGACCCATTCTTTCCTTTGTGCCTCTTTCATGCCACTGAAGTTGGTAAAACATACTATATCAAAGCTGAAGGGCTTAATGGTAAAGATGTTTTTATTCATTTTTTTGAAAAAAAAAAAAAACAACCCAGCTTATAAACTGGTAATGACAGCTAGGAACCTGGTGATATAATGGTTAAGCACTCAGCTGCAAACCAAAAGGTTGGTTGTTTGAACCTACCACTTGCTGTGTGGAGAAAAATGAGGCAGTCTGCTTCCATAAAAATTTCATCCTTAACAGACAATGTTTCCTCAAGTATATTGGTATGTTCTGTAATAATTCCCAGATATACAGTAGAGCTGATAAGGGACAAGGTTGTAGTCACTTATGGCCACAGCCAGCTACTCAGAGGGAGTGAGCAGTTGGGCCTGTGGACTCAGGACCATAGTCACAGGGGACATCAAGCTCAATAGGCATAACATACTACACAAAACATTGTTCCATATCTTACTTTGGCAAGTAGTGACTGGGATCTCAAAAGCTTGCAAGTGGCCATCTAAATGCAACAATGGATCTCTCCTCGTCCAGAGCAAAGAAGATTGAAGAAAACCCAAAATTCATGGAAACAATTAGTCCACCATGCGATCCTCAGCCTATACAACTATGAGACCAGGAGAACTAGATGATGTCCAGCTACCACTATCAACCACTCGGAGAGGGATCTATGTAGGAGATCCTGGATAGAGTAGGAGAACAATGAGGAACAAAACTCAAAATCATTAGGAAAAAAAGGGACCAGGTTTGCTGGTCTGATAGAGCCTGATGGAACCACTGAGACTATGGCCTCTAGCTGCCCCACTCTTGTGTCTTCCAGCCAAACAAAAGACAGGCATATGAAGTGAATATTTACATTAGGTTGACACATTCCTTGGAGAGAACAATCATGGGAGAATAGAAGGGCTGTGTATGCACAAGGAGACAGCTCAGGGGGCAGGAGTGCATGGAGGGAGGGACAAAAGGAAGAGGCAACTATGGGCAGGAAGAAGGAGGGGAGCTGTTGCATTGTGGGAAACTGTAGTCAATGTCATGAGAAACAGTATATGGGAGCTGCTGTATGGAAAGTGAATTTGCTCTGTAAACTTTCACGCAAATCACAATTAAAAAAAAAGAAATAAATTTCAGCCTTAGAAAACCTATGGGGCATTTCTACTCTGTCCTTTAGAGACACTATGAGTCAGAATTGACTCGATGGCATATAACAACAACAAAAACAATGACAGCTAAATTATTTTATCATCTGAAGATAAAATCTGTAATTAAAGATTCATTGACTCACCAGTATTAATGGAAAATCTGTTCACTAAATGTAGGGCTCATTTACTGGGAACTTGGTCATTGACCATCTGATGCTTTAATGGCATAGAACAAAATAGCTTTAAAATACTTATGCCACTGACCATTGCTTTACCATTTTACTGCAGCTCTATGGAAAATGCAGTAAATCAGTTCCAACATCAGAGTAATATCACAAGATAAATTTACTGAATCTTAACTATGTTGCTTATTTAAACATTTCTAGGCAAAATGAAGCCCTTTTCCAGGAAACCATCTTTTCATCATCTATAACTGAGTGGATAATAAGAGAAAAATGAAAATTAGACCTTGTTTTCACTACTGGAATTACAGTATCGCAGTAATAAATTTTTCTGCTAATATTGCCTCTGAACTGAAAAAAGATTTTAAAAAATCTCACTTCTTTTTGAAGTCAAACATGGGTATTCTTATCTTTTCTCTCTGTCTTATCCCACAGCCAGTCAATTATCAAATCCTGCTAATTTTAGCTTCTAAAATTATATTCAGGAGCTCTGGTAGCATAGTGCCTAAGGCACTTGACTGCTAACCAGAAGGCTGGCGGTTCAAACTCACGAGCCACTCCTCAGAAGGAAGGTTGGGCAATCTACTTCCATAGTGATACTGCCTGGGAAACCCAAGGAGGGGTCGCTCTGAGTCAGGGCCGACTTGATGGCACATAACAACAACAACAAAATTATATTCCTCAGATTGCCCCATCACAATCCCCTACCTGACTTTCGGCCACCATCAACCCCTCCTGCCTAGATTCTTGCATCACCCTGACCTTCATTCTCCCAACTTTTCCTATACATAGAAAGCCTGATATTGAAGTTCCCTTACTCAAACCCTTCAATGGCTCCTCAGTGCCTGCCCCTTTCCCTTCCACGTATATTTACCATGTGCCTACTATGTGCCAGACACAGTCGTAGAACCTTCAGATGAACCAGGCTCTTTGATAAGACTCACAAGGAGCTCCTCAATGTGGTACTTGCATGTTCCCTCATCTGCCAGTCACACTCCAATTCTTCAATCTATTGATGTGATCTGCTCCATAAACTCATCATCCTGTCTCTGGCCTCTTTGTCTAGAAGGCTTCCCTTCCTCACCCCACTCTAGCTTTATGGGTCTTTAAAACTCTAGAAGCCTCTTCTCTAGAAGGCTTCTTTAACCACCATTCCACACACCCTCCCCCACTACTACTTGGGTGCCCCTGTTCTGAACACCCATAAAGCCCTGTGTACACTTATACCATTGTACTTATCATACTCTATTATTGTTTTCCATTCTGAGTCAATTTCTTCTACTAAAACATTAAACTCATTGAAGATGGGGGGAATGTCTGTTAAATGAATTACAAATAAGTAAAATAGACCGAGACAAGGAACAGACTCTCCTACTTCCAAAACATTTTAGATTAAAATTGACATTAGGGATACTGAGATGCTCAATTTATGCAAATCAGATTTCTTCCATTTGACATGGATCTAGAGAATGCTGACAGCCTATGGCATTATTTGTAATAGCTACAACCTTTTCTAACCAGGAATTCCCATGATGGTGGCCTAGACTATTCAGCTTTCTTCCTTGATCCATACTTTATAAGACTGTCAGAGCACAAAATGTATTACATAGCTTAACACAACCCTGAAGGAGAGGCCACCAGCAACCAGGCACATGAGCCATGACTTAAACCATAACACAAACATCTCTCTGTAGCTGGTGTGTACATGAGGAGACAACCAAAAAAAAAAAAAAAAAACCACACACACACAAGAAACTCAGCATTACGATGAAAATCCTCAAAAAGAAAAATGCATCTAGATGCAACAATGGGTCTCTCCTCATCCAGAGCAAAGAAGAATGAAGAAAACCAAAGATGCACGGAAACAATTAGTCCAAGGGACTGGTAGACCATGTGATCCTCAGCCTATATGACCATGAGAACAGAAGAGCTAGATGGTGCCTGGCTACCACTGTAAACCATTTGAAAAGGGATCAGTACAGGAGATCCTGTAAAGAATGGGGAGAACAATGTGAAACAAAACTCAAAATCATTAAAAAAAAAAAAAAATTCAGGTTTACAGGTCTGATAGAGCCTGGTGAGACTCCCGAGACTATGGCCCCAGTTACTCTTCAGGCCCAGAATTGAACTCACTTCCATGGCTTCCAGTCAAACAACAGACAGGCATATAGGGTGAACATTTACATCAGGTATATACAGTCCTTACAACAATCGATCCTGGGAGAACAGACGGGCAGTATTTGCACAGGGAGATAGCTTGCAGGGAAAGAACACATAGGAAAGAAGGACACAGGGAAGAGGTAACTACAGGGCGAAAGTGGGAAGAGAGCTGTTACACTGTGGGGAATTGCAGTCAACGTCATGAAACAAAATGTGTATGAACTGCTGTATCAAAAATGAATTTCTCTGTAAATTTTCACCGCCCAAGAAAAACCACAGAAAGTATTATAAATGGTGCTGTTTTGAAGGAAAATGATCCAAAGTTGGTGCAAAGAATGGCTATAGGTGGAAAGAAACAGAAAGGAAGAAATCTCCACAGCAAGCTCTGTTCCTGTGAAACTTTGTGCAATTTTCTGGCTCTCCTTGATCTAAAGTTTGAAGTGTTCCTATAGCAGCAGAAGCCACCAGAAGAGCCAGAATAAGTGCCTAAGAAACAGTGACAACCACTATAAGGGGGAACTCAGAGGGAAAGGTCTTTAATTAATTTGGAAAAATTTTATACAAGAGATGGTATATGAGAGAAGGGGGTGTTACATTACGACAAGTAGAAATAGGGGGCAAAGCAAGGGAGGACAACTGAGCAGAAAAAAAAGTCATTCACCAGGACTATATAATGATTAGGAGGAATTATTTTGTTAACATTCTGGTACAAGAAGTCCTCTTTATTGAGAAGATGGTTTGATATGTACCAAAGGGGAAATATCTGAGTCTTCAGAGCCTGGTGCTGAGCAGAACTATTTTGCATGAGGCAGGAGGAAGATTTGCTTATTGCTCCAGAGAGGGACAGAGAAGAAAGTGGAAAAGGTGAAGCAAGCTGAAAAATAAGGCATTCTTTTCCAACTAAAGGAATACCAGCTGAGAAGAATAATTGGCAACCAAGCATAGATAACAAGATATAAGAATATTTCTCTGTTGTTTTGCTTGTCTTGCCAAGTTAATGTGTTTTGTATTTTTTTTTTTAAATTATCATCATCATCATCATATCATATCATCATCATCAACAACAACAGTCACTCCTCAGCTCCCAAATGTAATATTGCTGAAAACAGATAGTGGTCCCCCATCACCTACTTTGATGAATATGGCCTAACAGAAAAAAAAATCTAAGTTGTCCATATTGTTGACAGAGAGCCCAGTGTACTTAGAACACTGGTCCTAAAAACTGGGAATTCAGCAACTGGTTGTATAAGAGGTTGCTTATTCAGTTGAAAATCAGTTTGGAGGAGTCTTATCAAAGCCAAATCCCTGTCTACATAAAATACGGTGCCTCTGAGTTTAGTTTTATTGGCTGAGTCCTACATAAATGCAATAAAAGCTTATGATACTGTTTCCCTTGCAATAAATATCCACTTTAACAAATTGGATAGTAGAAGGAAACTGGGTTCTAAAAAGTATAAATATCGATAACCCAGAACCGAACAAGGAAGTAATTGTACTAACCCTGTGCAAGCTCAGGTTTAGTGACCCAAGACCAGCCCATTAGTAGTCAGCTGTGAGACCTCAAGCTTCCCTGAAGGTTCTGTACTACAAGAGGCTGGTTTGGCTGTCTGCACAATTAGAAGGGCCAAGGTGAATTTGCAGCTAGAGGTCCCTGTCCTTTATTCCCTTTTCATCTTTGCCTAAATGGTCACCCAGAGATACTGATGGGTTTGTAGAGGCTTGAAGGAACAGCCTGAAAGAGTAAAACTGTTTGCTTTCTTAAAACAACAAAAAAAATCAAGTCACCTTCAAAATGAGATTATTGGCCTTGGGGGAAAGCCCTTAGGATTCCACTCATGAGCCGAACCACCATCTCTGTCAATGGAAGGACGCCCATGTGCAGGGATATTAGTGGTGCTGAACTGTGACCATAGAGGAGGTTTAATGACTTCTGTGTGTGTGCATAAAGCACATATCCTCTTTTAGACACACACCTCTCCCACACACATACAGCAGGAATTATCTTCATCTAGAAAGATAGTGACAAAAAATGTTAGCCTATGTATAATTTTGGAGAAGCAGTGATAAGTAAATAGGTCACTAGGTAGAGGTGATGACTATATTATGTATCTCCTCTGTGGCAGAGGGCAACAGAAAGCTATTATCCAGATAAGACTAGTTTTAAGGATGTTGTTGTTGTTGTTGTTATGTGCCGTCGAGTCGGCCCCGACTCATAGCGACCCCTCCTTGGGTTTCCGAGGCAGTATCACTACGGAAGTAGGATTGCCCAACCTTCCTTCCAAGGAGTGGCTGGTGGGTTTGAACCGCCAGCCGTCTGGTTAGCAGGCAAGTATCTTAGCCACTATGCTGAGGGGGTCTTTGATGGAAAAGTAGTGGGCAAGACAGGTTCCTTACCTCTTCTCCCAGCTCTATGTCTCGCACTGCACGCAGTAAGAGGTGGGGTCCATTGAACACAATCGAACAGTTGGGGTCACAGCTGTGGTTGAGCAAAGACATACTGGGGGGAAGGAAAAAAAGGCAGAGACTATTATGGCTCAGCAGATAGAGGACAAACAACTACATTTAATGAATACTATGGGCAAAGAGAGTCAGTGAGAAATGGGGAAGGCCCTTAACAAGATGGAGTCATACAGTGGCTGCAACAATGGGCTCAGGTATAACAAGGATTGTGAGGCTGGTGCAAGACCAGGCAGTGTTTTGTTCTGTTGTACATAGGGTCACTATGAGTCGGAGCAGACTTGATGGCACCTAACAACAGCAATGACATGGGCAAAGAAGTATCCCTGGTGGTGCCATGGGTAAAGTGTTCAGCTGCTAACTAAAAGGTCGGCAGTTGGAGCCTACAAGCCATTCCCTGGTAGAAAGGTGTGACAGTGTGTTTCTGTAAAGATTACAGTCTTGGAAATCCTATGAGGCAGTTCGACTCTGTCCTTTAAGGTCATGATGAGTCAGATTCAACTCCACAGCAGTGGGTCATGGGCAAAAGGAACTTCAGTTTGTGTGAGCAGTAAGATGGACAGGACCTCAGTGATTGAGGGCTCTGGGGCGTTCACAGAAAGGCAACCAGCTCACTTCATATGAAGTGAAATGCTCTCCAAGTCACAGCCAATAAGGAATGTTGGTTAATAAAAACATTTTCTGAGTCCTTTTCAAGGATAAGGGTGGGGAAGCAATGTCCTATTAGAAATCACTCATTAAGGTAACCCAACATGAACATGGGGGAAAAAAAAACTGACCTGCAAAGAAGTAATTTCTGAGCTAATGGGATGTAGTAGTAATCACTGCAGCTAATATACCACGTACCTTTCCTACACGGGATCTCATTTTTTGAGCTCCTTTGGAGGAAATGCAACCTCTGCTGTGGATATTCTATATCCACAGCTACCGCTGCTCCATGGAAGGAAGATGGGGCAATCTATTTCCATAAAGATTTACAGCCTTGGAAACCCAATGGGGGTCACTAAGATTCAGAACTGACTGGATGGCAGTGGGAAATGCTGAGATTATCTTGCTAATTAGTTCCTGATGCATTCTGGGTCTTAGTCTATTACCTCTTATTCTATTACTCTGGAGGTGTACTTTTACCATCTGAGAAATGCATCAAATTTAAGCTGGCACCATAAATTAATAATAAATTATAATAATTGTAAGTGAGCACTTTGTTAGCACTTGAGTATGCATTAAGCATGTAGTGCTTGTAGAAGGGGAGGCTAGTAGCTAAGTCATGAGATTTTACCTCAATGAGAGCTGGAGACAGTACTTCAGATGGTCAAGCCCTCAAAATTTTTTGCCTCTTGGAGCAATGGGGCTCAGAGTGTGTGAACCAAATAGACAAAAAGAACCCAACTGGGATAGTATAGCAAGTCTGGTGAAATAATCATGTGCTTCAACCCTGGAGGTTGGGGAATGAGATCAGGGCATTAAGGGGATGATCAAATCTTAGCCTAAGGGTTTATTGTTGTTGTTATGTGCCACTGACTCGTCTTCAACTCATAGTGACCTTATGTGCAACAGAATGAAACACTGCTCGGACCCTTACCAGCCTCACAATCCTTGCTATACCTGAGACCATCACTGCAGCCACTGTGCCAATCCATCTTGTTGAAGGTCTTCCCCTTTTTCATCGACCCTCCACTTTACCAAGCATGACATCCTTCTCCAGAGAATGGTCCCTTCTAACAACATGACCAAAGTAGGTGAGATGAAGTCTGGCCATTCTCGCCTCCAAGGAGCAGTCTGGCTGTACTTCTTCCAGGACAGACTTGTTTATTAGCACCCTCAATCCTTGACTTCTTACCCAAACATGTCCCTGAGAACTAGAATTTAGATCTGAGGTCCGTCTCTTTGTTATGCCCACGGCACATAATGTGGGTTTATGAAACTGTTTTCTTTAAACTTAACATTTTCTACTATTTTTGTAATTTATCGTTAAGCTTCAAGTTTAGATCTTGGCCAGCTGCTGCCACAGGCTTTCTAACTACCTTTAAAAGGCTAGAGAGCTAGGTGTGAATTAAAGTTGTTCCTTCTAGTAAATGAAATATTGTCCACTATACCTAGGATATAGCCCAACACCAACTTCCTGCATCTCTGCATTACAGATGGCGAAAGAGTTGCAGATCACCTGTAAAAACAAGGGAGGGACAATCAGGATTACCAGAGTCATTAAGAAACTTCACAAGTGAGAGAACATTTTCAAAATAAAATATAGGAGACTTTTAGTAGTTGCTTTGGAAAGATCCAAATAAAACATGGATGTCTTTTCATTTGCAAAACAACATATCTGGGACACACTCTCCTTAAGAACATCAGGCAGTTAAGTGCAGAAATACCAACAGCCTATAAAAAGCACAGGATTAAACTAGCACTGGGCCCATTAATTTCAGTCTAATCCCCTTCTCCCCCCAAATTACACAGTTACATGAAATGTTCAAGACTCAAATATAAATCAGCTATTTATTGAGAACTAGCAGCTTGTCTTTTATTAACATAAGGAGTGAGGTACAACCAGAATGGGTCTGTGACCCAAGCTGATGACAGGCCACAACAAGAACAGGAAGGCATTCAGTCAAACTAGATGTTTACTAGGCATATGGACTGCATGCACAGCACAATACTATCCCCTATTATTGAACTTAAAGAATTTAAAACCTCATTTGTGGAATAAGGTAAATGCATGAGGGTGGAAAGAACACTGGACCTGGAATCCAAAAACCTTGGTCCTGGTCACACATCACTGCCTCAGACAGGTGTTGGGGAGATGGCAGTGTACAAAGAAAGAGAAAAAGCTCACTGCCTCCCTGGAGCTTATCGTTTATAGTTGTAGTGAGGGAGAATGACGAAAAACCCAACGACATATAAATTGTCGGATGGGGGATAAATAAGGAGAAAAATAAAGGAAAGGAAAGGAACAGAAGAAAAGTGTTCAGGGAAATACAGTGGTCAGGAAGGTTCTCTAGGATAAGGTGACATTTAACGAGAAACCTGAAGGAAATGAACATGTGTATATCCAGGCGATGAGTGATCATTTCAGGAAAAAGAGCAAGTGCCAAAGCCTGAGGTAGGAATGTGCTTGATGTTGGTGAAGAGTCCAAAAAGAAGGTTCATGTCATCAAAACAGATTATGTAAAAAGAAGAGATCAGAGAGGTCGCTAGGTCATTTAGGGCCTCCTAGCCACTCCTCGGAAGGAAGATGGGGCAATCTACTTCCATAGTGATACTGCCTCGGCAACCCAAGGAGGGGTTGCTATGAGTCGAGTCCGACTTGACAGCACACAACAACAAGAAGTCACATTAAAAGAGCTGTGGGGGTGCAGTGGGTAAGGGCTGCTAACCAGAAGGTTGGAGATTCAAACCCACCAGCTGTTCTGTGGGAAGAAGACTAGGCAATCTACTTTTGTAAAGATTTACAGCCTTGGAAACACAATGAGGTCACTATGATTCAGAATCGACTCGATGGCAGTGAGGTTTTATTTTTTTGTAGCCATATTAAAGACTTGGGATTTTATTTTAGACAGAAAGTCACTAGAGGATTCTGAACTGAGGAGTGAATGGATCTGATATCTGTTTTGATACGATCACTTCGGATGTTGTGCAAAGAATGGGCTGTAAAAGGACAAGGGTGGGAAGGAGAGGAACCAGTTAGGAGTCTATGGCAATAGCCCAGGTGACAGATGAAGTGACTGAGATGTTAGTAGCAGTAGAAGAAGGGAGAATGGGTGGCACTGCCAACTAGATTTACTGTTGGGTTGCTTATGGAGAATGCTGGAGGTTTTTGGCTTGAGCAAGTGGAAGATTACAGTTGCCATTTATTAAGATAATCATGACTGTGAAAGGAACGGTTGGTTGCAGAGTTGGGAAGTCCAACAGTTCTGTTTCATTTGTGTTAAGTTTGAAATGGCTTATTAGATATCTAAACCAAGACTAAGAGCAGGCAAATACAGTTCAGGGAAGCAGTTAGAATTAAAGATATAAATTTTAGACAAAACAGAGCAACACTCATCTCAAAGAAAGTAGCAGAGGCCACTGTAGGCTTGAAATGAACTAGTGACTAAAATGGGTGCTGATGTTACTATAGTTTCTATAAAGGAAAAAGTGTGACAACAAATTTCTCTAAATCAGGTTTATATGAAAGAATATAGAGTATGAAAAAGCATTCAGTGTTACACTGCTCTAAAAGCTTTTATATGAAATTGAGTGCAACTTATCATGATTTAGAATTTTCCCTCTGAAAATCCAAAAAAACTACAATCTCAAGTCAGGGAATAAACTATACACATATTTTAAACACATACTTGTTAAATGGCTAAAAGGGCATCTGTTTTGCATTAAGCTGCAACAGTGCACTGTCTATATATATTTGAGTGTATAAAATGCACGGTAAAAATATAGGATAAAAGATCCTTTGTTTTCTTCTTGAAATTTTAAACATTTTTAAATGTCTATGAAGTTTTTTGGGGGGTAGATATGAATTTAATATATATTTAGGTATATTCAAGGAGCTCTGGTGGTGTAGTGGCTAAGGCATTAGGCTGCTAACTGAAAACTCGGTGGTTTGAACCCACTAGCTGCTCTGTGGAAGAAAGATGAGGCAATCTGCTTCTGTAAAAAATTACAGCCTTGGAAACCCAATGCAGGTCTCTATGAGTTGGATTCATCTCAATGGCAGTAAGTTTGGTTTGATTTTTGGTAAGGTATATTCAGGATTTTATCTGAAGTAATCATCTAATGAAAAACCAGTCCAAACAGAATTAATTTGGTAACTTTGAATGAAACCAAAATTAAATATTATTATTTTCTGAACTATGAATCAAATTAAAGGTTTTTCTGAAGTAAGTTTATTCTGGGGGAATTTACAAAAGGAGAGCTAACAAGAGAAATGTCAACTTAGCTACCTCTTCCTCCAGAAAGCATTTCCTGATCCCTGATTTAGTTGACTTTTATTTATCTCTTTAGGAGCATTTCTCTCTCTTATCCAATATGTCCAATCTGTACATTTATATGACCCTGCTCATATCTCTTTGCCCATTCTTTCTCTCCATTCTAGCTCATCTTCAACTTCATCTTCTTTTTCATTAGTCTAATAGCTGGGATGACAGTCCTATCCATCAGATGAGTGTAAGGACTTGTTTGATTCTCTGTTTACTAACCAGGCCTGATACATTAGGCACACAATAAATATTTTCTGAGTAACAGTATGAATGACTCATTCATTGGTGGTAGGAATACAAAAATGGTACAACCACTATATATATATATATATATAAAGAGTTTGGCAGTTCCTCAAAAAGTTAAACATAAAACTATGATTTAAAAAGAAGAAGAAGAAGAAGAAGACGTCACTGCCATCAAGTCAGAGCAGCTGGTGGGTTTGAACTATCAACCTTCTGGTCAGCAGTCAAATGCTTTTGGCACTGTACCACTAGAGCTCCTTAAAACTATGATATGACCTACCAATCCCACCCCTAACTATAGTATATACCCAAAATAATTGACAGCAGGAATGCAAACTGATACTTTGACACCAGTGTTCACTGCAGCACTATTCACAATAGCCAAAAGATGGAAATGATCTAAATGTCCATCAGCAGATGAATGGATAAACAAAATGTGGTACATATATACAATGGAATATTACTCAGTCATAGAGAGAAATGAAGAAGTCCTGATACATGCCAGAACATGGATGAACCTTAAGAACATTATGCTGAGCAAAATAAGTCAGTTCCAAAAGGATAAATTCTATATGATCTCATTTACGTAAAATAGACAAATGTATGAGACCAAAATGGTTACTTGGGGTGGGAAAGAGGGGTAAAGAGGAAGTCATTGCTTAGGGGGCACTGAATTTAATGGTGGTAGGATAATTTGAAAATGGATGGTGATGATAGTTACACGGCATGATGAATGTAACCAATGCCAATGAATTGTACATGTGAAAAATGTTGAATTAGCAAATGCTTTGTTAAATATATTTTTACTACAAATAACAGCTTTTCAAAAAGTATGAATGAATGAATGAATGATAGTCCCCCATTTCTCTCCTTCTCTTTTGCTTCTCTAGTACCTTGTCTTTTCATTGTTCACATTCCTCCCAACTTCTCCTTTTCCTGTTTTCACTATTATCAAACTATCTTGCACCCTCATGTCCCAGTTTGCTCCACTCCACTAAAATAAGGAGGATTTTTAAACAATTTTATTTAACAAATTTTAGGATTTCCTTATTTATATTGTTCTGAATGGTGTAAATAAAGTAGCTAGTAAATTAAAAGCAGTTTTCACCTACTCATACTTTTATTAAAAACGTTGGTTCTATTCGGTACTATCTGGATTAAGAACTCTACCGGAAATACAGTTGACATATATAACTGATAGCACTGGTAGATAGGAGCCAGCTCTCTGGTTTTCCTTTTTTAAATTAAAGAAGAAGTAGATAAAATCTTTGTATGTGTGTAAATGATAATTTGAAAGGAAATCATCTTTACATGAAGAAGTAAAAGAATGAAAATGAAGCCCAGAAATAAAAGTTTAAATATTTTTCAAAGTATTTCATTTCCTTAGGAAGCAGTACAGATAAAACAATTAATAAATGAATACAGCAGAGTGATACATTTAGAAAAGCATATTAATGAATTATTTCAGAAAAAGAAATTAGTGTTTAAAATCTTTCCAAAATTTAAGCATTAAATTAAATTAAATTAATTTAATTAAATTGTGTTTCTGGAGGCTATGCCACCAGTGTTTCAAATGCTAGCAGGGTCACTCATGGTAGACTGATATAGTGCCAGAAGATGGCCCCTAAGGTTGGAAGGTACTCAAAACATGACTGGGGAAGAGCTAAAGAGCTGTCTCCTCAAAGTAGAGTCAATCTTCATGACATGAATGGAGTAAAGCTTCCAGGACTTCCATTTGCTGATGGGCCTCAACTGAAAATGGGAAGAAACAGCTGCAAATATCCATTAATAATGGAACATGGAATATACAAAGTATGAATCTAGAAAAACTGGAAGTTGTCAAAAATAAAAAAGAAACCCCTAAAGATTAATATCCTAGGCATTATATGAGCTGAAATGGACTGGTATTGGCCATTTTGAATCAGACAATCATATAGTTTACTATTCCAGGAATGACATTCTTCATCAGAAAGAATGTACCAAGATCTATCCTGAAGCACAATGCTGTCAGCCATCGGATAATATCCATATGCCTACAAGGAAGAACTGGTAGCATAGTGCCTAAGGCACTTGGCTGCTAACCAGAAGGCTGGTGGTTCAAACCCACCAGCCACTCCTCGGAAGGAAGATGGGGCAATCTACTTCCGTAGTGATACTGCCTCGGAAACCCAAGGAGGGGTCGCTATGAGTCAGGTCCGACTCGACGGCACATAACAACAACAACAACAACAACAAGAAAGACCAGTTAATATGACGATTATTCAAATTTACACACTAACCACTAAAGCCAAAGATGAAGAAATTGAAGATTTTTACCAACTTCTGTAGTCTGATATTATCCAAACATGCAATCAAGATGTATTGATTATTACAATAATCAATATTGTAATATTGGTGATTGGATGCAAAAGTTGGAAACAAAGAATTATCATCAGTAGTGGGAAAATACAGCTTTGGTGATAGAAATGATGCCGGAGATCGCATGATAGAATTTTGCAAGACCGGTGACTTATTCATTACAAATACTTTTTTTCAACAACATAAATGGTGCTTAAATATGTGGATCTCACCAGATAGAATACACAGGAATCAGATTGACCATATCCATAGAAAGAGGTGATAGAGAAGCTCACTATTTTTAGTCAAAACAAGGCCAGGAACTTACTGTGGAACAAACCATCAATGCTAATATGCAAGTTCAAGATGAAGTTGACGAAAATTAATACAAGTCCACGAGAGCCAAAATATGATCTTGAATATTAACCACATGAATTTAGAGACCATCTGAAGAATAGGTTTGATGCATTGAACACTAGTGACCAAAACCCAGAGGAATTGTGGGATAATATCAAGAACATCATCCATGAAGAAAGCCAACAGTCATTAAAAAGACAGAAAAGGAAGAAAAGACCAAAATGGATGTCAGAAAAGGCTCTGAAATTTGCTCTTGAACAGAGCAGCTAAAGCAAATGGAAGAAATGACAAGATAAAAGAGCTGAACACAAGATTTCAAAGGGCGTCTAGAGAAGACAAAGTCAATTATTATAATGAAACATGCAAAGTCCTGGAGTTAGAAAAACAAAAGAGAAGAACACATTCAGCATTTCTCAGGCTGAAAGAACTGAAGAAAAAATTCAAGCCTCGAGTTTCAATACTGAAGGTTTCTATGGGCAAAACATTCAATGATGCAGGAAGCATCAAAAGAAGATGGAAGGAATATACAACATCACGATACCAAAAAGAATTGGTTGATGTTCAACTGTTTCAGGAGATTGCATATGATCAAGAACCAATGGTATTGAAGGAAAAAGTCAAAGCTGTACTGAAGGAATTGGTGAAAAACAAGGCTCCAGGAACTGATGGAATACTCACTGAGATGTTTCAACAAATGGATGCAACACGGGAGCCACTTACTCATTTATGCCAAGAAATTTGGAAGATAGCTACCTGGCTAACTGACTGGAAGAAATTGATATTTGTGCCCAATCCAAAGAAAGGTGATTCAATAGAATATGGAAATTATCAAAAAATATTATTAATATCAAATTTTGCTGAAGACAATTTAAAGACGGTTGTACCAGTATATTGACAGAGAACATCCAGAAATTCAAGCTGGATTCTGAAGAGGACATAGAACAAGGGATAGCACTGCTAATGTCAGATGGATCTTGGCTGAAAGCAAAGAAAGATATCTGTATTTCATTGACTATGCAAAAGGCATTTGACTGGGTGGAGCCTAAAAGATTATGAATAACATTGCAAAGAATGTGAATTCCAGAACATTTAACTGTCCTCATGAGGAACCTGTACACAGACCAAGAGGCTGTCACTCAAAGAGAACAACAGATCCTGATTGTTTGAAGTCAGGAAGGATGTGAGTCAGGGTTATACATTTCACCGATTCAATCTGTATGCTAAGCAAATAATCTGAGAAGCTGGACTATATGAAGAAGAATGCAATATCAGGATTGGAGGAAGATTCATTAACAATCTGGAATATGCAGATGATACACCTTTGCTTGCTGAAAGTGAAGAAGACTTGAAGCACTTATTTATGAAAGTCAAAGACTGCAGTCTTCAGTATGGATTACACCTCTTTATAAAGAAAACAAAAATCCTCATAACTGAACCAATAAGCAACATCATTATAAATGGAGAAAAGACTGAAGTTGTCAGGGATTACATTTTACTTGGATCCACAAACAACACCCACGGAAGCAGCAGTTCAGAAATCAGATGCCGTATTGCACTGGGCAAGTATGCTACAAAAGACCTCTTTTTAGAGTGTTAAGATGCAAAGATATGCTAAGGTGCACCTAATCCAAGCCATGATATTTTCAATCGCCTCATATGCATGTGCAAGCTGGACAATGAATAAGGAAGACAGAAGAAGAGTTGATGCTTTTGAATTATGGTATTGGTAAAGAATACTGAAAATACCATGGACTGCCAGAAGAACTAACAAATCTGTCCTGGAAGAAGTGCAGCTGGAATGCTCTTTGGAAGCCAGAAAAACCTTTGTCTCACCTACTTGAGTCATACTGTAAGAAGGGACCAGTCCCTGGAGAAGGATATCATGCTTGGTAAGGCAGAGGATCAGCGAAAAAGGGGAAGACCCTCAACAAGATGGATTGACACAATGCCTGCAGCGATGGGCTCAGGTATAGCAAGGATTGTGAGGGTGGTACACGATTGGGCAGTGTTTCATTCTATTGTACATAGGGTCACTATGAGTCAGAACCTACATCATGGTACCTAACAACAGCCTATTTCAAAGAAAGTTTTCAATTAAAAAATATTAATTTAAAATCTTACTTAAATAGAAGAGAACTTAGTTTCTGAACACAGATACAAAGTGGTTTCCTCAAAGATTGTATGCATTATCTTTATAATTTCTCTGTTTAAAGAGTAAGTAGAATGTTGGACACAGGACTTTTGATGGATAGAGTTTATTAATTCAGAGAACTAAAGTGAATTTTCAAAAGGCAGCTTTGCTACATTCAGTCTTACTAAGCTCTGGGGATAGAAGGAAAGGGAGTAGGAAGGGCCAGCAGGTCTGAAATCAAAATTGGAGTTTTTGATACAAAATAATTGTTCCTCATCATCCCCAGCCCCCCAAGAGAACTAATAATTCTCTAACTTTAAAAGCACATTCAGTATTTTATTTATGGTATCTTTTTCTCCTTCCATGGTATATGACATTTCATTACACACAGAATTTTTGTTTCAGAATCTCCTCATAAACCTTAAGAGATTTAAAAATGTACTTTCCAATCTCTCCTATCTATCTGGAAAATATCTATCCATCTTTCAGCATTCATTTCAGGCCTTTTCTAATGTCCCTCCTTTGGACATACACTTGCAATCTTTTCCTAGCCCCGAAGACGTAGGGTTTGAGATCTCCAAACCAGGAGAACAATGAGAGGGAAATTGGCTGGGAAGGGAGGTCATCTCAGGGCAGCATTTCCCAAATGAAGGTTTATGAATCCCAGGAGTCACAAAAGTGTTTCCAGAAGCTTTACAACACTGAGGGTGATTATGGCATCTATTTCTATTTCAATTTTTAAAAATCAATAGATAAAACAATTACTGTACTATATTTTCCCCATTCTCCTGAAGTGGCTGGAGAGCCTCCAGGTTTTCTCAGTGAGCATGCTGTAAGGTGATGGGGCAGATGGCTGTGCTCATGGCTCAGTCACAGAGCTGGTTCTTTGTTCCATTACTAGCCTTGTGGGGATTTGACAATTATAGAGTTTTCAATTTTCTCTTAGTCATATATGGTTTCATTTGCACATGAAATGGACCACTGCTTAAAGACAGAATGCAGAGATGTTGGAAAGCAAGTTAGCAAGTAATATTAAAATGTTAATTCTATCAATTTGACTCAAGATGCTCCATATAATGACTTTTATCTGGTTAAAATTCTTACATAGCACCTCAATCTGTTCCTGGTATTTAAAAGCATGTTAGAAAGAGAATATATAATGAATATATAATTTTATTTTTAGCAGAAGTAATGAAGACTATTAACATCTCCAGTGTGCCATTTGAAATACACTTGTACCTAGACACCTAAAAACTCTTTTATCTCCTCATTTAGAAACATAACATGAAAATTACAAAACATGAACCAGCTAATTTTTTAAAGAGTCAATTATAAGAATGTTAAACATCGGGTCATTAAAAACATGATGCTATATCCCAGCCCCAAACAAAAAAAATATTTCATTTAAAACTTTGTGTTGATAAATAATGTTTTTTTTGTACAAAACAAATTTAAAGTAAATTAAGCCACCTGCACCACATGTTAAACAGTAAAAGTAAAAATGAGTCTTTACATATTATGAATATTATTAAAGATTCTATAAGTATACTTTATAACACAAGCAAAAAATAATTCTCACTTAAGATAATAACTTTATCCTATCCCATATAAAAGTCTAGTTGGAAATGTATCCTTCAAATACTGTCTGATTCTACAACTGCAATGGTGTTTTGTCACATTCAAGATCTGAGCACAAATAGATGTGCAGTACACACTCAACCTAGAAAATACTCAACAATGACTTGCCAAGGCTACAATCAATATCAAGGCCAATATCACAAGTGAGGGAACAGCAATCACAAAATTGTGCTTTCTGTTTTACAGCTTTCCCAAGGTCAAACTGCCAAATGTTTGCAAACGAGGATTTGAGAATGAAGCCTTTTTAAGTAACATGCTTGCTTTCTGAAACCTTCCTACATTTTTATTTTCTGAAGGTTTTACTCACAGCAGAACTTATTGTACTTTAAACAATTGCCATTGATAATAGAAAGCAAAACAAGAATGATCTTCACAAATTTGTCTACTGTTCTGTCCTTGTGGATATTACCTGGCATTTCACCTCCTTATAATTCATCTGATGAGATAAACACTTACTACAGATGTCTAACACGTACAAAAGTATAAAGCTCTGTGACATGATTTCCATTGTTTAATTTTCCTCTCACATTCTGAGGCTCAGAACTACCATGCTATTCTTAAATAATTTATTACAGGATATTGTTGTAAGTTTCTATAGCTCTGCCATAGAAATCTTTCTGTTAAAAATTTCATTTAGTCATGCTCCTACTCAAGAAGTTTATTACCACAATGAGCTCAACTTTCTCCCCATAGATCCCACTTAAAGATTCTTTTGTTCAGCTTGAATCTCCAAATATGTTCTCTTACCTGATAATCTAGTTTCATTATTCTCTTTTCCACATAGTTGGTGAAAATATCTACCCCCAGGCAATGCCAGTTTTCTACACTGTAATTTGTCTTAGTTCCAGTATTAATTCCTGAACGAAGTATGCTAGGTGGTGTAAATCACCTGACGGAGGCTGAATTGAATATAGCAGAGTGTGGCTCGAATCATCTGTGTTTTTCCATCAAGTTAATGGAGAAAAGAAGACTACAGAAAAACGTTCTATGTGAAAGAAAAAACGAACACTAACCAACTGCTTAATGTAATCCCCAAATGAAAGATAAATTCAAGTGTGTGCTGAGGTTGCTCTCATGATATAGACATTAGAGTGAATATTCTTTCCAGTAGAGCCCTGGTGTCACAGTGTTTAAGCACTCAGCTGCTAACTAAAAGGTCAGTGCTTTCAACCTACCAGCCACTCCAAAGGAGAAAGATGCGGTATAAAGATCTGCCTCCATAAATATTAGAGCCTTGGAAAACCTATGGGGCAGTTCTGCTCTGTCCTACAGGATCGTTGGAGTGGGAATCTACTCAATGGCAACACTTTTTTTTTTTTAAATTCTCTCCAGCAGATATTTTGGCAGGCAAGGGTTTGTCATTCTGATTACACTGGACATCTCAGGGAGGGAAATGCAGGAGCATAAATTTCACATTATGTACAAGCTACACGGGATGATACAAGCATGGTTTGGGTTTGGGAACTACTACTCAGGGCTGTTTCTGCCAGGTAATGGCAGGAAATGATGGAGCACACAGGTGGGTCAATAACTTCTTGGTTGTCCATGCATACCTCATCCCTGGTCACCACCTGACCACCATGTGGGCAGGAGCCAGGAATAAAAAGCATCAGTCAGAGTAGAGAGCACCACAGTTTTGATGATGCAGTCCAGAGGCTGCCAGAAATTAGGCTGTAGGGTCAGACCATTGCTTTAGTGGTCTGCCAAGGTGTGCTCCTTTATTTCCAGAAATATAGAAGGAAATAAAAGACAAAAGAAATTGTGGCTTTAGTCCCACCCTGCTGTTGTTGCTGTGTGCTGTCAAGTCAATTATGACTTACAGTGACTGTATAGGACAGAGTAGAACTGTTCAGAGGGTCTCCTTGGCTATAATCTTTATGGAAGCAGATTGACACCCTACACCAGCCTTTTCTCTAAGGAGCAGTGGTCCTTCAGTGGTATAATTCTCACCTTCCGTGCGGAAAACCTGGGTTCAATTCCTGACAAATACACCTCATGCACACCCACCATCCATCTGTAAGCAGAGGCTTGCATCTTGCTTTGATGCAGAACAGGTTTCAGAGGAGCTTTCAGTCTAAGACAGACTAGGAAGAAAGGTCTGGCGATCTACCAAAAATCAGCCAGTGAGAACCCTATGGATCACAATAGTTCATTCTGTAAATAATCACAGAGATGACACAAGACTGGCTGGTATTTAGTTCCATTGTGTATGGGGATACCATGACTTGGGAGCCAACGCAACCACAGCTAACAAGAAAAACACCACCTCAGTCCTTTCTCTAGGTGTAGCTCATAACCTCTTGCCCTCTTTCTCTAAAGACTCTAGCAAAGCTAGATACACAAAACAGACTGGTGAGATTTTAATGCAAGGATACAATTTAAACTAATTATTATAAACTAATCATTATACCAAAAACAAACAAACAAACAAACAAACTCACTGTCGTTGAGTCGAATCTGACTCATAGCAACCCCTCCTTGGGTTTCCGAGGTAGTAGCTCTACAGGAGTAGATTGCCCAATCTTCCTTCTGAGGAGTAGCTCGTGGGTTTGAACCGCCAGCCTTCTGGTAATGAATATATAAATGATACTATTCTTAGCCTCCTTCCTAACCAGATTCCTTAGTTGGTGAAACACAAAAATATTGCCCCTGAACAACTTCAATGGTTCTCTAGAGAGATTCACAAGGCAGGTCTCCTCTCCATCCTGAATATCAGAATGTGGAAGGAAGATTTAATTTGGAAAAGCACACTCAAAATATATTTTCTTTCGTAATAAACATTGCTGAACGTAATATTTGACAAACTCTTTATGCATGGTTAGAGGGAATATCTTGAGTGAGAAAGCATGCTAGAAATGTGGATTTATAAAAGATAGGCAAACCCTGGTCTGAGGACAGAGGCAGACTGCAGAGTTTGGAATCTGGTCCCCACTGGCAATTCCAATCTCTTCTACAGGGCTTGCCCTCATGTGCTGTCCTCTCAAATTTCCACTCTTCATACCTTCATGTTTCTGCAAGGCAAGCCAGTCTCTCTGCCTCCATCAACTGAACTCTTACTGATCTCTTACAGTCCAGCTTGGAAGTCTTCTCTGCTGGGAGCCTTCTGACTTCCCAGCTGGGAAGAGAAACCTCTTTGCTTGTGCTCCCACAGTATTTGCTCATGCATCTGCTGCCCACAACCGGCCACTGAATTACAGCTATTTCTCCATATGTGAGCTTCAAGAGATTAGAGATTCTATTTTATCCCCACCCCTTTTTTTTTTGCTTAGACTGGTCCGACATACTGAGTGTGTTATAAAAATGTTTGCTGAATGACTATGTACTAAGCACATTTAATATCAGTGACTTTGTAACTTCTCTGTAGAGTTGCTAACCAGCCAAGGCAATAATCATTATAGGGGGCAGGGGAGACAAGAAAAAGTTCTCCTAATGTCCTTCTTAGGATGCTCCTGGGTGGTGCAAGCAGTTAACATTGGCAGCCAGCATAAAGGCTGGTGGTTTGAGCCCACCCAAAGGGTCCATGGAAGAAAGGCCTAAAAAACTACTTCTGTAAAGATTACAGCCAAAAACACCCTATGCGGCAGTTCCACTCCATCACACTGGGTCACCATGGAATTGACTCAATGGCAATGAGTTTAGATACTTTTTTTTACTTTTAATTTCTCTCCTTCCTTCCCTGCTTTCTCTCCACCCTCTATTCCTCCCAATAACACCAAGTTCTGGAGCTAGAAGAAGGTGTGAGATAGGAAACCTGCCCTGAAGAGCTCTCAAACAAGCCAGGGAGACAGACTTTTCAGCCAATAAATCTCATGCAAACTGCCAAAGTCACCCAGCAGAAGGGTCACGGAAAGCTCCTTGAAGAGAGGACACTTTAATATCAAAGGTGGAATCTGCAACTGCAAGTTTACACTGAAGTTCCTAATTCTTAGGTGACTTAGTGGGGAAATATCAACTTAATTATAAATTCTAAAAACTTCTTTTTTTCTTAGATTGAAGAACACTGGTATAAAATTAATACCTACACAAACCACTCAACCACTTTAATGTTCATAAGTTGAAGCTGGTGACATCAAATAATACCAAACAGATATGACAAAACTAAACACCAGGAAGTAAAGGGAATAGGAACACTGGGTTTTGCCCCAGCAACTGAAACAAAATACTTACTTTACTTTCTTGGTTTAAAAAAGACTTACAATGTCTATGAAATAGGGAGTGTATCCCAGTACATATATAGGGTTGGCAGACAATGGCCCTACAAGTTTATGTGAATGATCACAATTCCCAGGTGTATAGTAGAGCTGACAAGGGGCAAGGTTGTGGTCACTGCTTGGTCACAGCCAGCTACCCAGAGAGAC
>NW_006922120.1:357023-371357 GCF_000298275.1 Orycteropus afer afer
TTGCATTGTGGTAAACTGTGGTCAATGTCATGAGACAAAGTGTATATGAACTGCTGTATGGAAAGTGAATTTGCTCTGTAAATCTTCACCCAAATCACAATAAAATAAAAATAAATAAATAAATAAATAAGACTTACAAACCTCTGTGATGCATCCCGTTCTCACTCCATCTTGCTGATAGTGGAGAGGAGGGAATGGAAAAAAAGCATGGCAATATCAAAGATAACCAACAATTGCCATGGCATCAATCCTGACTCATGGTGATTCTATGTATTTCAGACTACAACTGAGTTCTGTGAAGTTTTCAATGGCTTTTTTTTTTTTTTTTTTGAGACATTCTTTTTGTCATGTATTCATTTGGGAAGACTCCATACATTTCAAAGTTGGGTTGGTTGTAATACGGAAGCTGCTCTCCTGGTCTGGGTCTTCCGCAGTGCTGCTAAGTGGGCTCGAACAGGCAACCTTTCAGTTACTGGCCAAGTGCAGACTGTGTATGCTACCCAGGAGGCTTATGGTTGAATTTTTTTGGATGTAGATTACCAGGCCTTTCTTCTGAGGCACTTCTGGGTAGACATGAACATCCAGCCTTTTGATTAGCACTGAGTTCATTAACTGTTTCCACCATCTAGGGACTCCTATATTAAATATTAGTACTGCCAAAAAATGAAGTAATTTTTTTTTTCTCCTGAAAAATTAGAAATGAGATACAGGAAGCATTGGATGCCAGGGGTTTAAAACAACAACAATAACAACAACAACAAAAAACCCACTGCCATCATGTCAGGCTGATAGCAACCCCCACTAGGTTTCTAAGGCAGAAAATCTTTATGGAAGTAGACTGCCCTCATCTTCCTTCCATGGAGTGGCTGGTGGGTTTGAACCACCAACCTTCTGGTTAACAATCAAATGCTGTGCTACCACTATCACTGTGCTACCAGAGCTCTTTGTGTAAGGGATAGCCACTCTGAATTAGGGGGGCTGTCTGAACAGAGATCTGAGGGACCTTGAGAACCTCCCATGCCTCAAAGTTCTTTTCCACCACATACTGAGACTATCTGGAAATCATGCTACTAAATCTACTGTTTTCCATCAAAGCAAAGGCCTTCACTAAAACCCAAATGTATTGGGTGAGACAGGAACACCTGGCATTTCCATGGCATTACTCATTTTGAAGCACTTCACATTCATTATCTTTTCCAACCACTTTGCAAGAGAGCTTTTAATACAGTACCTTGTTTTAAAGATGAGAAAAGAAAGGCTCAGAGAAATGAAGAGACTATTCTAAGGTTACATACTCCGTGCTCTAACACATCAATTAAATTTAGTTTGCCATAATAACCATCTTAGTAGAAAACTGAACCCTGAAGGAATTTTGTATAGGACAGACTAGGGGAAGGTGTTAAGCAAAAAGCAAGGTCTGGAATACAGTGTTCTACTCTGGGGCCATCAGAAATGGTTTGATTCATTCATTTATTAAGTGCTTATTATGTCCCAGGTACAGTGCTAGGCACTAGGAAGAAAGGAGACAAAACTGCCTCTCCCACCATTTTGCCTAATGATTTGGGTCAAAGAAAAATGTAAAAAATGTCACTTGTTTCTCTCTAATTCTGACAAATTTTAGCCTTCCTCTGCCAAAGATTATTTTCCTGACTACTGCCCGTATTTCGTTGTAAATCACTCTGTCAAAATCAGAGTGGCAATACAAGATGGTACTCTAAGGTGTCAGATCAATTCAGAAAAATGAATCTGCCTCTCTTCCACAGCCCTGGGAGACCACTTGCCTCCACTCATCCCTTGATCATCCACACAAAGAATTGTTGGGGATGACTGGAGACGCACTGGGAGGGTAAAGTAAAAGATGGCTGTTGAATTTTTCGCACTCTCATTGTCTAACTGCCGCCAGCCACCATTACCAAATTAGTGCCACAAGGCAAGAAATCTCCTCACCCCAATGCAGGATAGAAAGATAAATCAGCTACAAAAGAGCAAGTGGCAAAAGGAAGAAAGCAAAGATGAACCCCTGCCATTTCGTCATGTGCATGTCATAGTATTTGTAGGCATTCATACATGTAACGATCAGAGATAGAATTGAAAAAGCTCCTTCTCACCCTCCCTGGTCCTGCTCTCACCTCTCCCTCAAAAAAAAAAAACCTCAATTGATTTTCTCTTGTTTCAAGAATGCCTTCCACCTTCCCACCTCATCACATTTAAAACCATCAGGGATATAGTGGCTTTATCTGGGTTAAAAGGTGCTAAATTATATATGGGCCTGCATTTCCAAATTACTGGCTCATTAGCTCTGATTAGGAGGATCCTAAAAATAAAGTAGTAGAATTTACCAGAAAGCTATGAAATGAAGGAATTGTAAGGATTAAATGAGATAATACATGTAGGACTCAGTATGGCTGTGGGCACATAGGAAGCTTAGTTAATGGTAGCAAGATCATTATTATTACCATAGTCCAACAACTAAAAAATACACTCAATATGTTATGTACCACTCAGAATAGCTACTAACAATTAAACTATGTCATGCCATTTCTATTTGCCTGGAATAAGAGGAAGAAGGAGAGTCAGGAATAGGAAGAGGAAATGGAATGTATGACTAACTGCCTCCATGAACAACTGTATACTTTAGCATGAAACGAGAAGTACCAGATGGTGCCTCACTACCATTACTGAACATTTTTGATCAAAGATTCTATAGCAGATTCCTGATCAAAAGGGGGGAAATTCAGAACAGAATTTCAAATTCTCATAGAATCCAGATTTCTGGAGCCACAGAAGCTGAATGAATCACCAAAATTAATGTCCTGAGATAATCTTTAAACGTTGTTGTCGTTATGTGCCGTCGAGTCAGACTCAACTCATAGCAACCCCTCCTTGGGTTTCTGAGGCAGTATCACTACGGAAGTAGATTGCCCAACCTTCCATCCGAGGAGTGGCTGTTGGGTTTGAACCACCAGCCTTCTGGTTAGCAGTCAAGTGCTTTAGGCACTATGCTACCAGAGCTTTAAACATTAGACCACAACTATCCCCTGAAGTCTTTTTAAAGCCAATAATAGTTTAGCTTAACTAGTAAAGAACATTGCGCTCTTTTAAGATCCATCTATTTTGATTAAATGAATATCAATAACTAGAAAAATCAGATAGTAAACTTAAGTGACAGTGAGTTTATGTTAATAGAAGAGGAACCTCAGAAAAGGAGGGTGAGATTGGTTATACAACTCAAAGAATGTAATCAATGTCACTGAACTGTAAATGTAGAAATTTGCATCAGTATATGTTTTGCTATATTTATTCTCAACAATAACAAAAAAAAATTAAAACCTGGTTAAAATAGTAAATTTTGTTACATATATTTTACCACAATTTTAAAAAAACAGCAAAACATACAAACTATATCATGCCATGAGTTGCAAGGCAGATTCCAATTTCAGGGATGTAAAATTGTGCACCTTGGTATTCATGAAATACAATCTAAATAAGTATACCTCCAGGTTCCTGGAAGAATGTAAGTTATGACCCACATATTTAATATGTGAGTATAGGATGCTTCTGTCACCATGGCCACATTAGGGCCTGAGTTTCTGACCACTCCTTTACCTCTTGGAACTTCACTGCCAAACAGACTGTGTTGCTCTGGCCTTCTCCTTGACTCTTAGCATCACCCAAAGCCATACATCACCACTTTCTGCTCCATGGTTCTTTGTTTTTACCATTTTCTGAAATCAGCCCTCATAGAATGGCCTATCATAAGTTATTCAAAACCCAAAATACCACCCTGATATAAAGTTACATTGCTGGTGCCAATTCAATAGTCTTGCCAAATTTAGCTATACTCTGGAAGTGACTTAATGCACATATGTTCCCTGCATCTTCTTTCAATACTGAGTTAAGCAGTGCAATTTTACTTGGAACGGAATTTAAATTAGTTACTTTAAACTCCAAGTTCAGGTTTCTTTTCCACCTATCACATAGCTCTCTAAATAACCAAAGGAAAGCACTTAGACAAATAGTCTGGGTGGTGAAGCTGAGGATGGATTTCAAAGTCATTCATCATTAGCCTCACAAATTGTACAGCTAAGTATTGAGCACTCTGGAACCTTTACTGGCTATTTGTTACTGAGAGTGTTGGCCCTCCAGACCACAGAATATACATGGGAACCTATGAAAAATATATGAAATATACAGAAAATATGTAACAAATGAAGGAAAAGAGGAGTGCCATTATTTATGCATTGCACATTACCCACAAAGGCAAAGAAATGGGTAATCTTCTAAAACAAAAGCCAGAGTCATTGGCGGTCAGGGCAAAAGACCATTATGCAAAGTTAGTTTGGTTATATGAAGATCCTAGAGTGAATTATCCAGTCAGTGGTCATTTTTGTCACAATACACATGTGATTTTCAGAATAGCTTTTAATGAATTTTTTCATAAATATAGATAATTCCAAACTAGAGAAAGTCTGGTTATGATGTTCTAAAACTAACTATAGTGATGATTGTACATATCTGTGAATCTACTTAATATCCTGAAATTATGTATTTTAAATGGGTGGAGTATATGTTGTTGTCATTATGTGCCATCGAGTCACCCCTCCTTGGGTTTCCGAGGCAGTATCACTACAGAAGTAGATTGCCCCATCTTCCTTCCGAGGAGTGGCTGGGTGGGTTTGAACCACCAGCCTTCTGGTTAGCAGTCAAGTGCCTTAGGCACTATGCTACCAGAGCTCCTGGGTGAAGAATACAGTATGTTAATTAAATCTTAATGCAGCTGTTAAAAAAAGAAATGCAAGAAAAAATGCAAAAAAAGTCTGATTATGCTGCCTGTGGTCTATTAAAATTGCCTTTTTTAATGATACCACTGCTCAGTATTGCTTCACCAAAAAGAAACACCTGAACTTCCCAATTTGTGAGATTCAAATAATCACTCTACTACCCAATATCACAGATAAAAAAAATCAAGTTTCAACTTTCTTGGGTTATACACAGATATAATTAGTTCTTTTTAATGAAAAAATAAAATAAAATAAAATTCTATACTCATGAATATATATATAGGTTTCACAGAGGATATTTCTACATAAATATTTTATTTATATGTGCTGTAAATGTATCAATATAGTAGAGCATACAAGGGGCAAAATTATGAAAACTTTTTAGTCATTACCAAACACTTTGAGAGAATGAATAAATTGCTGGGCACAGGGACTCAGGACCATAGTGTCAGGGGACACTAAGGTCAATTGGCATAACGTAGTCCACAAAGACAACGTTCCACATCCTATTTAAGACTCCAGGAACTGGAGTTTTAAAAGTTTGTGGGTGGCTACCTAAGGTGCAACTATTGGTGTCTCCCTGTCCACAGCAGGGAGTGAAGAGTGAAGACTGTCAAATACCCAAGGAAATATATCGTTCAAAGAACTAATGGACCAGGTGAACACCAGCCTCCAAGGCACTGACACCAGAAGAACTAGATAGTGCCCAGCTGCCACTGCTGACTTCTGTGAAAGAGATCACAATAAGAGGTCCCACATAGAGTGGGAGAAAAATGTGGAACAAAACTCAAAATCATAAAAAAGACCAGGCTTACTGATCTAATAGAGACTATGGCCTTCAGACACACTTCAAGCCTGGAACTGAACTTTCCCCTGTGGTTCAACTTCTAGCCAAACAATGGATGGCAATAAGGTGAACAATAATACCAGTGAGGTACGCACTCATTAGAATAATCAACCACGTAAGATCAAAATGGCAGCATGTGCCCATGGGTAAAGCTAAGAAGGCAGGAAGGTACAGAAAAGAAAGGTGAAGGGAAATGGTAAACACAGGGAGGAAGTGGGAAAAGTGCTGTTGCATTGTGGGGATTGCAACGCATGTAATAAACAAAATGTGTATGAATTGTTGAATGGAAAGCCAATTTGCTCTATAACTTTCACACAAATCACAATAAAATAAAACAAAACTCCAAATGATCTTTTCTTTTTTCTGGCTTTGTTTTACATATATTCTCTCCTCATTTCTTCCCCAATATCTAAATGCAAAACAAAACATATTAACCAAAAAGAAACAGGTTTTGATAATTATACCACGCATAACTGAATTTGCACGTATGGTGTTTCTAACTTTGAATTCAGAGATCCTGAATAGATAACAGTCCAAATGAGAATTAATGTATCGTTCCTGAATAAAATATAGTAAGTTATCAACTGGGAAGCACTATCAAAGTCAGGAAAAGAATGCTACTTTTCAAGGAAAAAGAAATTATCCCTAAGCAAAGATTATTATTACAAAACTTATTTGCAAGGGGAAAATGAGAAAAATCATTATCAATAAGAGGTAAATCTCAAAAAATTGAAATGCAAGGATTATTTTAGGAAATAGCAAAAATAAAACAGAAGGAAAAAAGATATGGAGGAAAGAAGATTAAAGGAACAAATCAGTTGAGAACAAAAAAGTTACAGACCCAGAGGGGAGAGAAGCATGAGAATTACTGACTGGAGTATATATTTGGATGTCATTAAAAAAATAAAAGATTGACAAGAATAGGGAGAAAAAAGACACAAAGATTCCAACAGATAGACTCTATACAGCTGCCCAATGACAGTTCAACCCATTGTCAATCTAATTTAAATATAACCAAGCAAATGGAGAGAGTATTTGATGATAGGAACCATTGTTATCACTGTTGTAATCAACTTAACTTGAAAGTGTACAAAAGGAACACTGAAAGAAGACATGTACTAGCAATATGTTTTTCAGTGTCACAGAGCAGATTTTAACTAAACTCAGCTGCTTAGTGCTTCAGAAAATCTATCCCCCCCTTCGCAAATAATCTACTGAAAAGCCTATGGAGCATAATTGTACTCTGACACAAATGGGGTGTCATCAGAATCAACTTGATGGTAAATGATTTTGTTTTTTTTTGTTTTAAAGACAGATACAGTGCATTGCTACACACTGCAGCAGACAGGTGTAAAAACTCTTCCTAAATTGATGAGCCTGAACTTCTCAAATACTCCCAACTGCATATAGACTGACTGTCTTGTCCCAGCAAAGGCCTTTGAATCTATCCAACTGCCTTTTCTTATGCAGGGATGGTGCATACCTAGATGTTATATTAAGGTTAAGACTAAATATCTTTAGTAAGACACTAGATTCCAAACAGATAAGTAGGTAGCAATTAGAGGTTGAGCGGGAGGCTATAAGAAACTAAAACAAAGGAACTTGGTAAGCATGTGCCCGAGGGGCAGGGAGGCTGCATCTTCTGACCTCCCTCTAACCCCACACGAGGAGGACAGAATCACCATCAGTAGCCCAAAGCCTATTCCTGATAGGCCAGACATGCTGCCTCCCTCCAGCTCTTTCAAAAACCCTGACACCAACTGTTCCTCCTGCAGCACACCACCTCTCTGCTGGATCTGCAGTGGCCACACAGAACTCACAGATTATGGGGTTTATTAGGGAAGCAACAGGCTACAATTCAAGTTCAGGAACACGTTCAGTGTCTCTCAGCCCGCCGTCTCTCAGCCAACAGTTTCTCTCAGCCTCTCTCCCAGCAATGTGTGTCTCTTGGTGTCTCTCTCAGCAGTGCATGGCTCTAAGGTCTCTCTTAGCAATGCATGTCTCTCACATCTCTCTCTCAGCAATGCATGTCTCTCGTATCTCTCAGCTGGTAGTGAGAGATTCTTTCTGCCTCTAGGAGGGCTCCTTTTGAGCCTGGCAGAGTGGCAAACTAACCAATCCTAACATCAGAATTCTATACACCTGAGAGAATTACTCAGAAAATTACTTTGTGCCGCTCCCAACAGAAATACCCCAGGTGGATGACTTTAACAATCAGGAGCTACTCAGTTGCTCATGGGCAAATTCCACCACAGAGTTTATAAAGACTTACGGTTAGAAAAGCCATACCAGATAATTTACTACACCACAGCATATAATCATGAAATCCCCAAAACGTATCAAAAAGTGATAAAAATAAACACCTTTGGGTAAAGTGCTTTTACGTCCCCCACAGCGGGATTCAAGATAGTTAGATCTCTTTGGCCATACTATAAACTATTATCAGTGAAGCAAAAGAAGGAAACAAACCAAGCAGAAAATTATTTTTTCTTCTATTAAATATCCTACATTGGAAAAGTTGATATACATTGCTAAATTGAATTCCAACTAAAATAAATCTTTAACTACAAGTCTTTTCTGAAGAGAGATGTGGTAAAGCAAAATCTCAATAAAACCAGCTTACAAGTAGAATTTAGTTTTTCAGAATGAACAACAGCCACAATAAACACCCCATTTACACTTTCCGAAGTATACCCTGTGATTAGTCCTCTGCCTGTTCCTCAACCACAGAATTATACATCACAAATGATATCTAGAAGTTTAACACCAAGTAGAATTAAAATATGTGTAGTAAATTGTACCTATTAAAGTGCAATAAAAATTCAGAAATATTTACAATTCTTGTTGCAATAAAAAGCATTTTCTGCTTATTATAATATTGTAGTATGTTTTCAGAAAAACTAACAAAATTATACAGCTTATTAGAGTGTGAGAATAGGGATCTAAATTTTAAATAAAATTATATAAATATATATACATACATACATACATATATATATAAAGCATTTTCTGTTTACCTTTTCTTGAATCCAATAATCCTCTTTACCTTGAATGCTTAAAAATAAAAAAGCAAATGGATGAAACACTTTTCAGTGAGAGGAAACT
The DNA here is from genome assembly GCF_000298275.1 of Orycteropus afer afer. Classification (NCBI taxonomy): domain Eukaryota; kingdom Metazoa; phylum Chordata; class Mammalia; order Tubulidentata; family Orycteropodidae; genus Orycteropus; species Orycteropus afer. Next base: position 365,757 of record NW_006922120.1, read on the forward strand.
AATAGCACCGAGTACTTAATATGTACTAGGTAGTATATCAGGCATGTGTACATGTTAACTCACTGATGTAATGTACATCATAGGTGAAGGTCCTGAGATATCAGCTCTGTAATTGGGAAAAGTATGTGTCTCTTCAGTCCTTACAACCTTTGCCCTCGAATGAATATTGCCAAGTAACAGTCAAATATTGCTAACCTTGAAAAGTACTCAAGAATAAAGGGCAATAAATGCTAGGAGCTCTGGTAGCGTAGTGCCTAAAGGTACTTGACTGCTAACCAGAAGGCTGGCGGTTCACACCCACCAGCCACTCCTCGGAAAGAAGATGGGGCAATCTACTTCCATAGTGATACTGCCTGGGAAACCCAAGGAGGGGCCGTTATGAGTCACGTCTGACTTGATGGCATATAACAACAACAACATGGTAAATGCTATAACATAACAATCCTGCAATAACAGTAGTAACAAATAATTTGTGAGTAGATACATAGGTAAATACATATGCTAAAAAGGTGAGGGAGGTCATACAAGAATACACCCCCCATACAGGAGTACACCCACATACATATACAAGTGCAGTTGAGAATATTTCTGCATATATATCTGTAAATGCTGTATGCATGCCCATATATATAATAGAGTACATAGGTGGGACAGTTATAGAAACTATTTAGACATTGGAACTGAACTGCTGGACTTGAAGGCTTAGGACCATAGTCTTAGGGGATATTTAGCTCATTTGGTAGAACAATGTTCATAACATTCTACATCCTAGTCTAGTGAGTACTATCTGTGAAGCAACTTATGGGTTTCTTCCCATCTGGAACAAAGGAGAAGAAAGAAAACCAAAGACTTAAGGGAGCAATTAGTCTAAAGAACTAATGACCCACATGAACCACACCCTCCTCTTAGACCAGAAGAATTAAATGTTGTCCAGCTACCACTACTGTTCATGCTGACTAGGAACAGAATAGAAGGTCCCAGTCAGAATGAAGGAAAATAGAACAAAATTCAAATTAAAGAAAAAGAGAGAGAGAGAGAGAGAGAAGGCTTACTGGTCTGAAAGAGACTGGAGGAACCCTTGAGACTATTATCCAAAGACAATTTTCAAACTTGAAATTCAAAACACTCCCAGAAGCTACTTCTCAGCCAAATAATAGAAGGGCCTATAAAATAAACAATAACTCCCATGAATAATGTCCTCCTTACAGCAAGCAACCATAAGAGACCAAAAGGGCAATATTTACCCAATAACCAAAGATAAGAAGGCAGGGAGAGACAGGGAAACTGGATGAATGGATACAGGGAACCCAGGGAGGAAGTATGGAGAGTGCTGACACATTGCAGGGATTGAAACTAATGTCATGGAACAATTTGTGTTTGAATTATTGATTGGAGAACTAATTTTCTATATAAACTTTCATTTAAAGCATAATAAAATGCCCAAAAGACAAAAATATATATAATGTGAATCTTTCCTAGGCAAATGTTTTAAAGATGCTAACTAAAATGTAGTTGGTAACTCCTTTCCTGAGCACTGTATGGCAATTATGCAAACTGAGGATGCAGAACAAATTGAGACAGATACCGAAGCCAGTGAGGAAGAGGTTGTTATGGATTGAATTGTGTACTCTGAAAATAAATGTCATAATATAGCCCCTGTATCTGGGGATATAATCTTGTATAGAAACAGTTTTAAGTTAAATAGATCATACTTGAATAGGTTTGGTTCTGAATCTAATCACTTCTGAGTTATAAAAAGAACAGATTAGATGCAGAGACACACACTAGGGAAGACAGACACCACGTTATCATCTACAAGGATCATTTACAAGCCATGGAATGCCCAGGGCTACAGACAAGGAAAGAATGGACATGGTCTAAACCCTGATTTGGACTTTTTTTTTTTTAAGCCTTTAGAACTGTGAGAAAATAAATTCTGTCCTTTAAAGCTACCAATTTGTAGCACGTGTGTTATGGTAGCACGAGGTAACAGACATAGGCCAAGGCAAAAAGGTAAGAAAGGAATAAGAAAAAGAAATAGGTAGCTCATTCCAAATTCAACTACTAAGCAGTCATAGTCCTGTATTACCTCTCACACTCACCCTTTTCTTCCCATTTCCACTACTGTGCTGTCTTGGACCTTCATGATCTCTTGCTTACTTTTCAAGGTGATCTCTCTGGCCCCTTGTCTGTCTCCAGTCCATCTTTTAAACTGCTGCCATTTAATTTTTTCATAAGAACAGATGTGATTTTACAAAAGTGATATATGAAATCTGCCCAGTGATTGTACAGTAACAACAAAATTCTTTAGCACAACATGAAAGGCCCTCTATAATTACCATCACACATTCCCACTGTACCCAACTCTTACTGTATGCTTCGGTTATACTGGCTTGTCATTCCTCAGTCTTGTGCTGTACTTGTGCTTGTGTGGTTTTTTATTTTTGTTCACACGTTCCCTATTAAGAAACATGTTTTCTCACTACCTCATTATTTTACTCATCCTTCATCATCCAGCTTAAATGTTACCTCCTTCAAGAAGTTTTTCTAGTAGTGCCTAAGGCACTTGACTGCTAACCAGAAGGCTGGAGGTTCAAACCCACCAGCCACTCCTCGGAAGGAAAGTTGGGCAATCTACTTCTGTAGTGATACTGCCTCAGAAACCCAAGGAGGGGTCTCTATGAGTCGGGTCCGACTCTACAGCACATAACAACAAAAACAACAACTCATTTTATTTTCTCTATCCTCTCACTGATTGATGCAGTCGCTCCAACAATGGGCTCAGGTATAGCAAGGATAGGGAGGCTGGCACAGGACCAAACAGTGTTTCATTCTGTTGTGCACAGGGTTGCTGTGAGTCCGAGGCACCTAACAACAACAACATCCTCTCATAGCACGTTATTCATACATTAACTATAGCACTTATCATACTCTGCTTTGAATTAAAGCTAATTATGTAAAAGTCAATCTGTACCACAGACTATAATAAACTTTGAATCACATCTCTAAAGCACATTTTAGCATTTATTTGCTTATATGTATTTTCTTTTTCACTAAACCATAGCTCCATGAGGTCATGATCTATAGCTGCATTTTAAATTATCCTTAAATAAAAAAAATAAATATATGATGATGTTGTTGTTGGGTGCCATAGAGTGAATTTTGACTCATGGAAACCCCACGTGACAGAACAGAACTAACCTCTGGGGTTTTCTTGGCTGTAACCTTTATATAGATGCAGATTGCCTCGTCTTTCTCCATGGAGCTGTCCAGCGTGTTTGAACAGCCAGCCAAGCTTTCTGTTAGCAAATGAATACTTAGCCATTACACCAGCAGGGCTCCTAATCATATAATTAGAACGGACATTATAATATTTAAGGAATTCTGGTGGTATAGTGCCTAAGGCATTTGACTGCTAACCAGATGCTCAGCAGTTCAAACCTATCAGCCACTCCATGGAAGGAAGATCGGTGAATCTACTTCCATAAAGATTTACCACCTTGGAAACCTAATGGGGGTCGCTATGAGTTGGAATCTACTCAATGGCAGTGAGTTTTTTTTTTTTTTAAATAATATTTATTTGTCAAAGTTCTATTACCTGCTGTAGTAGTTAAGGTTATGTGACAACTTAGGTAGGCCTGGTTTTGAGTGGCTGGGCAGCTGGTTGTAGTTATCATTGCCCCATGATGAGACTGGCAATCCACTCCATGGTAGAATCTGCCATGAGCATCTGAGTAGCTGTCTTAGGGATGTGGTTTGCTTCCAGTATATAAGGAGAAGGTTTGGGAATGGTCTGTAGCTTTTGGCACACTTGAATCCTGCATGTAGCTGACGTGTCATTCAGCAGCCTGCCATGTTGTCTGGCGATCTTGGGACTGTTAAGGGACTTGAATTAGTGGTCTGCCATGTGGTTTGATAATTTTGGGACTGTGCTAATTTACTTGTCAACCTTGGGTTTGCCAGCCTCAGGAGTCACCAGCTGCTTGAGTGAAGAGACACCTCTAGCTCCAGTGGGTCGGGAACAAAAGGCAGTGCTAAAGCCCAAGATTGAAGGGTTCTCACCTAGCCCCTAGAGCTTGGCACTTTGAACTTGGACTTCTAGCCTCCACAACTTTAAGAAAATAAACTCCTGTTTGTTAAAGCCATTACTGTGGTATTTCTGTTAGAGTAACACAAAGTAACCAAAACACCTGCCATCCACTAAAGAAATAGAAATTACTATTATTGTCAAGTTTTGGTAGATCACTGCAATATCGCTTGTGCTCCCTCCCAACTTAATCCTTTTCCATTCTCCAGAGATAACCACCATCCTAATTAGTGTGTCTTATACCCTTGTTTTTTCAATAATAGTCTTATCCCATATACATGTATCCTTAAACAACATATTGCTTAGTTTTGCATGCTTCTGATTTGTATTTATTTCACAACTTGTTTGTTTTTAACTTTTGGCTCAATATTATGTTCCTAAGATTCATATATGTTGCTGAATGTAGCTGCAGTTCATTTACTTTTGTTATCTAGAAGAACCTCTTACAAATGTGTTCCAGGAGGCATATGTCCATAGTAATGTTATTTCTACATGCAAAATACTGTAAATGACCTGCATGTTCCTTATCAGAACTGTGCATAAATTAATAATACTATTTTCTACATTGTTGTTGTTGTTGTTATGTACCATCGAGTTGGACCTGACTCATAGTGACCCCTCCTTGGGTTTCTGAGGCAGTATCACTACAGAAGTAGATTGCCCCATCTTCCTTCCGAGGAGTGGCTGGTGGGTTTGAACTGCCAGCCTTCTGGTTAGCAGTCAAGTGCCTTAGGCACTATGCTACCAGAGCTCCCATTTTCTACATTAGCACCTACTAATGTGTCTAGCAAGGAGCTCTGATGACACAGAGGTTAAAGCACTTGGCTGCTAACCAAAAGATCAGAGATTCAAACCCACCAGTGGGTTGAAAGACATAGCAATCTAGTCCATAACGATTACAGCCTAAGAAACCTTATAAGGCAGTTCTACTCTGTCCTATAGGGTCCCAATGAGTCAGAATTGACTCAAACAACATGTCCCATGCATACTAATCAAACACACAAATGAAAAACTAGTTGCTATTGAGTCAATTCTGACTCATGGGGACCCCAAGCATATCAGAGTATAACTATGCTCCATAGGGTTTTCAATGTCTATGACCTTTTGGAAGCAGATTGCCAGGTCTTTCTTCCAAGGCACCTTAGGTGGATTTGAACTGCCAACCTTAAGGTTGGTAGCTGAGTACTTAACTGTTTGTGCCACTCAGGGACTCTGGTACTCAGTAGGCCCTCCATAAATATATTTTGGATAGATAGATAGACTTGAAGAGAGAAGATATATCTGATTTATCTTGGTTTCCTCTTCCTCCTTAGAGCCCAGTACATGCTTAGATGCTCAGGAAACATTTGAAAAATAGACTGGCTGTCCCACAAGACTAGCAATGGACAGGCACTAGACAATCTCAGTAGAGAAAATTGAGGGGACAAAACCAGAACAGGCATATAGTGAGTGCTTACCATAAGCTAGGCTGGGAGAATGTTTTTATTTATTTATTTATAACCATCACATAAAAT
>NW_006922120.1:379132-409829 GCF_000298275.1 Orycteropus afer afer
TTGAACCACCAGTCTTCTGGTTAGCAGTCAAGTGCCTTAGGCACTATGCTACCAGAGCTCCCAAGCTCTGACTTAGTCCAGTGATAATTACATTCTTTTGGGCAACCATTCATCTCTCATTATGCCACCATTTCGTTTGAACACTGCACACCCATTTTAAGGCACTTGAGCTACTCTACTTATTACTATTTAAAAACATATTTGATGTCATCTCTTCAGTAGAACCCGTCCTCCCTAGAAAAAATAACCACTATCCTAGTATGTTGGTCTATTTCACATTTTACTGAAATAGAAACTAATCCTCAGGATGACACTACTGATGAAGATGTAGGGGAAGACAAATGACACCAAACCAAATAAGTAGGTGTGTTATCTGTAGCACTAACCAATTATTTTCAAAAGAATTGGTATAGAAAATAATGAAAATGAAATAAATCCAAAGTAAAGAGTAGACTGTCAACTACAGACAAGTGTTTCCATAAAACTGAATGTTATTCACAGAAGTTCATCTCATTTTACCTTCTTCATTTTAACAAGATCACGATGTCGATCTAACTATTTAGCCCAAAAAAAGTGATCACTCTAACAGAATAGGCTTACTCGTAAAGCCTATGTAGCAGTGTGCCTTCACTCCTGTGCTTTCATAATTCAATAGGCCTCCTCTTCTTTCCCTTCACTCCACGAGACTCATTTCCTCCTCCACATTTCCCTTTCCTCTCTTGGTTAAGATTCTTAAAGGGGATTCAAGAGTGACTAGTCATCACTCATTAACCTCACTTTCCTCTGGGCACTCCATTTGCTTTCTAATTTGAGCTATCATTTCACTGCAAGTAATTCAACTCTTTCTTTTGCACTTTGGATCTTTTCTAGGGTTGCTATATTTCTTCTGTGTGCCTTACCCAATGCATAGTCTCTGCTTCAGATACATCACTCCTATTCTTGAGTAGGTTCAAAACCCTTCCTCAAACAAAATATTTCTGTCATATCAATATTGTCTCCTCCACATATTTCAAGCATCCCAGTAACTTCTTGGACTCTTTGAACCGAATTTTGTCTACTTCTTTCTCTTCCAAGGACCCATATCCTCTAACTCTCTTAGGTGGCCAGTTAAGAGCAGGCTACCTTAAAAAGTCATACCTTGCCTTCCTAATTACATTTTTGAGCCTTACGGAAGTCTAAAGGAAAACTTTGTTTTCAACGAGATTTTGTTCCAAAACACAGAGTTATGTGATTAGGTAAAAAATGACAAGATCTTTGCAAGAGAATTTGTCTACTGTTGGAATTCATAACACCCAGGGTAGGGATTCAGGATGCAATCATGAAATTATTACAAAGACTTTAGGAAAAGAAGGAAATAACATTTTTTAAAAAAATATCTACAGTGAACCTCTACAGTTCTACATATGAAGAAGAACATAGCTTCAGGATTGGAGGAAGACTCATTACAACCTATGATATGCAGATACACAACCTTGTTTGCTGAAAGTGAAGAAGTTTTGAAACATTTATTGATAAAGATCAGAGGCTATAACCTTCACTATGGATTACATTTCAACATAAAGAAAACAAAAATCCTCAACTGGACTGATAAGCAACATCATGATAAATGGAGAAAAAATTGAAGTTGTCAATTATTTAATTTTATTTGGCTCCATAATCAATATCCATGGAAGCAGTAGTCAAGAAATCAATGTACTGCATTTGGCAAATCTTTGCAAAAGGCCTCTTTAAAATGTTAAAGAGCAAAGATGTCACTTTGAAGACTAAGGTGCCCCTGATCCAAGCCATGGTATTTTCAATAGCCTCAAAGGCATGCTGAACAATGAAAAGAGAAGACTGCAGAAGAATTGATGCATTTGAGTTATGGCATTGGTGAAGAATATCAAATGTACCATGGACTTTTAGAAAAATGAAAAACTCTGTCATGAAGGAAGTACAGCTGGAATACTCCTTAGAAGGCAGAATGGCCAGACTTCAAATCATGTACTTCAGTCATGTTGTCAGAAGGATCAATCCCTGGAGAAAGATATCATGCTTGGTAAAGCAGAGGGTCAGTGAAAAAGGGGAAGACCCTCAATGAGATTGACTGATGCAGTGGCTGTGACAATGGGTTCAAACACAGCAAGGATTGTGAGGATGGTGTAGGACCAGGCAGTGTTTTGTTCTGCTGTACACAGGGTCGCTATAGGTCAGAACCAACTCTAGGTACCTGGCAACTACAGTGAACCCAGCACTATATGAGGTGCTTTATATACATTCTTTTATCTTCACAAAAGTTGTGAGAACTTTTCACCCTCATTTTACAGACGAAGAATCTAAGGCTTGGAGAGTTTAAAGGGTGGTGAGAGGATTTGAATCCAGGTTTTCCTGATCCTCATGCTCCAAAGCAAGATAAGTTAAATTTAAATGTATCTTAATAGAGATAGAAAGCTATAAAATATTCTGGTAATACAATCATATGATTTGGATAAAACAGTACAGACTGTTTATCAGTCAAGGCCCTTCACAATCTGGCTCCTGCATTCTTTTATCTCCTATCACTTGGTCTACTCCTCTACGGTAGCCATACAGAATGTTGTACCTTTTTCCTAAAAGTGCCAGGCTGACTCATGCCTTTGTGCCTTTCCATAGCCTCTTTCCTTTGTCTCAAATGCTTTTTGTTCTTTCTTCATCTATTTCCTACTCCAAAATTTAGCTCATGGGTCACATTTTTCAGGAAGTTTTCCTCACCCTCCAGTCTGATTTAGACATTGCTACTGAAGGAGCTCTGGTGGCGTAATGCCTAAGGCACTTGACTGCTAACCAGAACCACCAGCCACTCCTTGGAAGGAAGGATGGGCAATCTACTTCCATAGTGATACCGCCTCGGAAACCCAAGGAGGGGTTGCTATGTGTCGGATCCGACTTGACAGCACATAACAACAACAACTCTATAGAAAAGTATAAACTCCCATCATAGCACTTATCTCACTGGACCATAATTTCTGGTTTACTTGTCTGTTTCCCTTACTAGACCTGGAGGGAAGGATCTACATTTTATTTGACTTTGTATCTTTCACAATGACTGATACTGCTCAATGACCTCAAATAAGAGAGCTGGGGGCAATGGACAGGATGTGTAGGGTCATATCTAGGTTTACCATTGTTCTGGTTACCTAGTGCCGCTCCAACAAGAAATATATCACAAATGGGATGGTCTTAACAAACAGGAGTTTATTTTCTTACAGTTTGGATGCTTTAAGTCCAAGTTCAAAGTGCCAGACTCTAGGGGCTGGGTGAAAGCCCTTCGACCTTGGGCTTCAGCTTTGCCTCTTGCTCCTGGCCCACTGAAGCTCGAGGCATTTTTTCACTCAGACAGCTGCTGACTGCTGGGGCTGAGAAGCCCAAGGTTGACAAGTAAAAAGACACAGTCCCGATATTGCCAAACCACATGGCAGGCCATTAATTCAAGCCCATTGTAAGTCCCAGCATCAGTAGAGCATGGCAGGCTGCTGAACAACGACATGACTACATGCAGGGTCCAAGCATGCCATAAGCTAGAGACCATCCCCAAGGCTTCTCCTTTTATACAGGAAGAAGATCACATCCCAAAGGCAGCTACTCAGCTGCTTGTGGTAGATCCCACCATGGAGCTGATTGCCAGTCTCATTATGGGGAATAACTACCACTAGCTGCCCAGCCATTCAACCAGGCCTAGCCAAGTTGACACACAAACATAACTACCACAACCATATAGAAAGTCTTTATAAGAAGGAGTGTTCTTCAAAACTGGAGTGGGTTGTCTCGTGAACCAGTGATAAGCAGAAATTAGGTAATAACTTATCAGGAACAGGACCGACTAAGTGAGGAGTGGTGCTCAAAACTCACCAAAACCAAACTCTATGCCATTGAGTCAAATCCAACTCATAGCAACCTTCGTTGGGTTTCTGAGGCTGTAAATCTTTATGGAAGTAGATTGCCCCACCTTCTTTCCACAGAGTAGCTGGTGGGTTTGAATTGCTGATCTGGTTAGCTGCCAAATGCATTATTCACTATGTTACCAGAGCTCAAATACCCATTCAGCTCTGAGATTGTTTGGCTACAGTCCACCCTTCATCAAAGTTTTCTGGTGAAGATGAGCCAACATCTCAGAAGCTAGTGTGGTGTAATTAAAACACAGATATAAGAGTCAGAAAACCTGGGTTGTTGTCTTGAGTCTGTGGAAGGATTCTGGACAGATTAAGTCCTTTCACTTCAGATTCTTAATTTATAAAATGAGGGGTGATAGGAAATAGTTGGGGAGAGGTGCCCAATTAGATAGTCTAGTGCCAAAGGCATCTGACTGCTAACTAGAAGGCTGGCAGTTCAAACCCACCAGCCACTCCTGGGAAGGATGATTGGGCAATTTACTTTGGTAGTGATACCGCTTCAGAAACCCAAGGACGAGTTGCTATGAGTCAGATCTGACTCCACGGCTATAAGTTTGGCTTGGTTTTGGAAAATGACTTCCAACTTCAAGTGTAAGAAATGTTTCCTATTTGTGTTACCATCATTCATTGTGTTCTGTATGTTGCACCAACACCTAAAGCAGGCTCTGAGAGTCTAACACATTCCTCTGTCTGATGGCTCCTTTCTCTGAACAACAAGGTATAATATGCACAGGGCGAAAAAAAAAAAAAAGAGTAAAATCTGCATAATTTTACTTAAGTCTACTGGGCAGGATAACTTATCGATTACAAAATTAATAAAAATAAGATTAATAAAAAATAAAATAAAATCAGGTCCAAAATGAAATCAGTATTCATTTACAGAATTTAGTCAACTAAACTATAATAGACACTTAATATTTGGAGACTTAATACTCACATATTTGGCAATGTTTGATATTGAAGGTCCTGTGATAATCTGTAAATTTTAGAAGGGTATTTGTCTCTTCCTTGTTTAATTTGTAATTTAATTGAGAAAGATGTTTGAATCTTCCTTGTTATAAGTTTGATGTCCATAGGAAAAGTCCGTTTACTGACTGATTCACAAGGCTGTGTAATTCTTGGTTCTTTATTAAAGAAAAGTAGTAACTTAGGTGAAATGACAAAAATATTTTTTTCTGGGTGAAAATGATCTTGACATGAAAGCCAACTGCTAGTACTGGTGAGAGAAATGAACTAGTCTAAAAAGTAGTCAGAAATTAGCTTTATGAAATTACTTTAATTCTGAATTTACAGAATCATTGAGAATCTAGGATTATACAAATTTTTCAGTTACATTACAAGGAAATGGAAAGGGAGAATTATGTTATAATGGTATTTTCACATTTGGGTTTGTAACTGTCTTGGGATATATCCCACATGATCTCCAAAGGTGTCCCATGTACTATTTAGCTCTTTAAAATGGAAACACTTTCTAAAGCCTAACTCCTCCACACATATACACACACATAAATTTAATTCAATTTGTTGAAATTGTATTAGATGTCTTTGAAAAGTACTGAGGGAAGGCAAAGTTAGATAGGGCTTAAATATTTGTAGATATTTGAAAAAGAACTGAAGAGAATCACAAAAAAAACCAAAATCAAGCCAGTTGCTATGAAGCCAATCCCAATTCATGGCGATCCCATATGTGTCAGATGAGGACTATGCTCCATGGGGTTTCCAATGGCTGATTTTTTAGAAGTAGATTGCCAGACTTTTCTTCTGTGGCACTTCTGGCTGTACTTGAACATTCAACCTTTTAGTTAGCATCCAAGTATGTTAACTGTTTACTCCACCCAGGGACTCTAATAACAAAATAGGGTTTATCACGTACTCTCAATTATCCTCTGGGCACTAAAATAAAGAAGTTTCTCTTTTATCTCGCTCAGCAAAACTCATGATCATGCTTCCAGTATAAACAGAGTCAATTCTGATTTCTAGGACTATAATTTTCAATGAATTTTCTTAAGCTTTCCACTTTCTTCACATCAGACTTCTAAATGAAGGTATTGGTTATAACCTACATGAAGGTTATAATTTCATTTTTAAGGGGACTGAGTCTTCATGTAATGCATTCTTGTCAACACTTTGGATCTAAATTTCCTTCTCACCCTAAACTATCAGTTTGGAAAAGACACAAAGTAAGACACACAGCTGCAAGAGTTCAAAATGGCTAAGGAAGGAAAAGCAGACGAATTACCAATTAGCTCTCCAAACTGGACCCCTAAATCATACTTTTCTCCTATCTGATGTTTCCAGAAGAATCTATGAAAAATGTAAATGTTCTATAACTCAAGTTTTTTCTACCCTAACTCTGAAAAGTGTCCTGGATATTAAAATCCATGGCCCAGGACAGTGGTTTTTATACTATGTTCTCAGTAGTCTTTTGGGGGTAAAAAAAGAGAGAAGTACAATAGCTTACTGTTTCAGCATCCTTCATCTCACTTTATCATTTATCCTGCAAGGATATGGTTCGAGAACTGTGAAACAAAAAGCACTTGGTGATCACTAAGCTCATTCCTAATGTTCAATATCTCTGCGATGAAAGACTTAGTACAGTGTTGTTCATGAAGTTATTTTATTACTAAATGTTTAATAAAAATATTATATTTTGTACCTCTCTATGTCCTCCTTTTCCTTAGTATTATTGCATTGGTCACTTGCTTTTGGCATATTGCCTTTCCATTATCAGTAATAATAAACATTAACCTACAGGTAGATACGTAAGTAGACAGGCTGAATGATCAGGTATGTCTAGGTAAAAAGGAATATACCCATGACCATATATAAATTGTTGGAACTGTGGGCTCAGGACCATGGTTACAGAGGATATAAAGCTCAATTGGCATAATATACTACACAAAAACATTGTTCTACATCCTACTTTGGTGAGCAGAGACTAGAGTCTTAAAAACTTGCAAGCAGCCATCTAGATGCAACAATTGATCTCTCCTCATGCACAGCAAAGAAGAATAAAGAAAACCAAAGATGCATGGAAACAATTAGTCCAAGGCACTAGTAGAACATGAGAACCTCAACCATGAGGTTCTCATGGACCATGAGACCAGAAGAGCTAGATGGTGCCTGATTGCCACTGTCAACCACTTGGAAAGGGATCAGTACAGGAGATCCTTGATAGAGTGGGACAACAACATGGAAAAACTCAAAATCATAAAAAAGACAAGCCTTACTAGTCTGATAGAGACTAGTGAAACCCCCAAGACTATGGTCCCTAGTCACCTGGAATTAAACTCACTCCCGTGGCTTCCAGTCAAAAAATAGACAAGGTGAACATTTACACCAGGTAGATACATTCATGGGAGATCTGAAAGGCAATATTTGCACAGGGAAGAAGCTCAGAGGGCAGAATTACACAGGAAAGAAGGACACAGGGAAGAGGTAACTACATGGATGAAGTGGGAAGAGAGCTGTTACATTATGGGGATTGCAGTCAATGTCATGAAACAAAATGTGTATTAACTGCTGTATGGAAAATTAATTTGCTGTGTAAACTTTCACCCAAATCACAATTAGGGGGAAAAAAGTTACATTTTATTCCATTCGAACATGCCATATGGTTTTAAGTTTAGTGACCAGGTAGTCCAGCCAAGCTTCTAATAACATGTCAGCCAAATGAGGTGGAGGAGAAGGAGAAGCAAACCATGCATGTCAGTCATGTTGAACAGTAAAGAGAAAACAGGGACACAAAATCTTGGACCCAGGTTTAACTTCAACAGCTGCAAAGCCAATCGTCTCTGTGTTTTATTATGTTTCTAGAAATATCCAGAGGAAACACCAAAAGTAGCTCTGAATACATGATAATGTTTCTCATGGGCTTACTTCTTGTATGATTTTAAATAAGTGACAAAAAATAAAAACATAGAACTAGATCTTGACAGAAATTAAGATTTTACTTGAACTATAAAAGAGTCATGGGGAGTTTATTGGTAGACATGAAACCCTTCTTTAGAAGCTTATTTAAGCAAGAGACAACTAGATTGCCACGCAGTTCCTGCTACTGGTATTGTGCTAAGGAAAATAAAAACATTTAAAGCCCTGCTTTAAAAATAGGGTATTTTTCAGGAGTATAACAACTAAATGTTGGTAAAACCCTTTTCCTTCTCATTCTTCATTGACATAAACAAATTATTATTTCCCACATCATTTTGCTGTTTTCTAGCATAAAAATATATGTATATCAAATAAAATATGAAAACAGAGGCAAAAATAAATCACTAATAGTTTTCCAATTTAAACTTACAGAAAAATTTCTTCCAATCTTTTTTCCAGGTATACATTTTTTAAGTGGTGGTTTTAATCAATGGGACATATAAATCTTGATGCAAAATATCTGGTGCCCAGGGAGACTGGTTTTCAAGTAACATAATCTTTCTATTTCCTCCTTATCCCCGATCTCAGCTCTGCTTGATGTCTGGGACTCTCTCCAGAAAGTATCTCTGAAGGTGGAAGGAGCACCATCCCTGGTTCTAGGGAGTTGAAAGGAGGATGTAGTAGTCTAATAGTTCTTTATATATTATTTTTAAAAAAATTTATTGTGCTTCGGGTGCAAATTTATGGATCAAATTTGTTTTACATTCAACAGTTCCTGCACATTTGATTTCATGACCTGAGTACCATCCCCGACCATTAGAAACTCTCCTCCCCTCCCCTCCTGTGACTATCCCCTCTCTGTGCCCTTCTTAAATATGCACTCTTGTCTGTCCAGCTTTCCCTCTATGTGAATGCTGTCCCTATGGTGCCTCATGGCTGATTGCTCTAAGAGGTGCATCTCCCTAGAGTAGGTGAGTGTATCGCTCTGAGGTAGTTGCTCTGCATGCAAGACTTTCTACTGTTGTGCTGAGAGCCAATCCATGGGAGTGAGCCCATTTCTAGGCCCAAACGGTAACCCAAGGTCATACGCTTAGGGGTTTCACCAGACTATTCAACCAGTAATTCTGGTCCTTTTTGTGTTTTTGAATTCTGTTCCACATTTTTCCTCCCACTCTACCCAGATCTTCAGTTTTGATCCCTTTCCAAGTGTTTGACACTGGTAGTTGGGCATCATCTAGTTCTTCTGATCTTGGAGTCATGAAGGCTGAGGTCCTCATGATCCATATTATACTTGGACTAATTGTTTCCAGATGGCTTTGATTTTTCTCATTCTTCTTTGACTCAGATGAGAGGAGACCAATAGTTGCATCTCAGATGTCCACTCGAAAGCTTTCAGAAGCCCAGTCACTACTCACAAGAGTAGGTTGTGGAATAAGATTTTTATGTACTATGTTGTGCCAATTGAGCATGACGTCCCGATACTACAGTCTCACATTGGCAGGCCCAGTGATTCTTTCTCTCAAGGTGTTTGGTTTTCTCTGAGAGGTTACTCCAACTCTTTCTTCTATTGCTTCTGTAATGTGTGTGGCTAATTTTGTAGCACAAGTACAAATGTAAGATTATTTTCAGCCAAATCTATCCTTGGTCTAGGGTATATTCCTGTTCACCAACCCCACTTGATTTTCTTACCTGTCTATGCATTTAGCTGTAGCCTGGTATTTGGTGTTAGTTATAAAAGGCTGAAAGGTCTTTGTCATCATCGGTAGGTGCCATCCAGTTGGTTCTGATACAAAGTGACTCTATGTACAATAGAACAAAACACTGTCCAGTCCTGGCCATACTTACAACTGATGCTATGCTTGGGCCCATTGTTGCAGCCACTGTGTTTACCCATCTCATTGCAGCTCTTCCTTTTTATTTTTCATATCCTTCCCCAGGGAATGGTCCCTCCTGACAACATGACCAAAGTGTAGGGGACAAAGTCTCACCATCCTTGCTTCTAAAGAAGGAACATTCTAGCTGTACTTCTTCCAAGATAGATCTGTTCATTCTTCTGGCAGTCCATGATATATTCAACATTCTTCACCAACACCATAATTCAAATGCTTCAATTCTTCTTTAGTCTTCCTTATTCAGTGTCCAACCTTCACATAAATATGAAGCAACTGAAAATACCATGGCTTGGGTCAGGTGCAACTTAGACACTGAAGTGACATATTTGCTCTTTAACACTTTAAAGAGGTCTTTTGCAGCAGACTTGCCCAGTGCAATACATTATGGAATGTCTTCACTCCACTATACTTCTTATTCTTACATGATACTCTACCAAACCCACTGCCATCAAGTTGATTCCCTCTCATAGTAACTCTTTCAGGACAGGGTTGAACTGCTCCATAGCATTTCTAAGGATATAAATATTTACAGAAGCAGATTGCTTCATCTTTTTCCCATGGAGCAGCTGGTGGGTTCAAACTGCTGACCTTTTGGTTGGCAACCCAATGGTTTAACCACTCTGCTACCAGAGCTCCTTATATGATATTTTCTTCTCAAAACCTCACTGCCGTTGAGTCGGATCTGATTCATAGCGACCCCTCCTCGCGTTTCTGAGACAGTATCACTACAGAAGTAGATTGTCCAACCTTCCTTCCAAGGAGTGGCTGGTGGGTTTGACAGCCAGCCTTCTGGTTAGCAGTCAAATGCCTTAGGCACTATGCCACCAGATCTCTCATATGGTATTCTAGTACATATTATTTTTATGATATATTTCACATTCTAGTAGGAATATAACCACTTCAAATGTGACTGAATGTTTCTGAAAGAGCCTTTTTAGTTTTTAAAGTTGTGGGCAAGTTCCCAGATAAGTGAAGTGGAAAGAGGTTCAATATTGCAAACACCAGTTTTCACATGTGGACCTACTTCTTCCATCAACTCCTAAGACAAGGGCAGGCATTGCTGATGATCAATACCTGTTGACTGATCACAAAAAAGCCATCTGGAAAAAGTCAATACCATGGGACATGTATAGAAACTTGTGTTTGTCACTGAAATTCTGTTGTCCTGTGAACTTATCTAAGACTGGGAAGAGAAAGGTTAGCCTGTGACCACATCTGGTGTCTGTATGCAATGTAATGTATGCTGGGCTGTAAGCAGCAAAACATCTGTAACACATACTTAGGACTCATGACCAAGCGGCTTACCACACAAAGCAGGCTTCGTGGGGCCCTCCAATCATGGGCAGGCATAACCCAAGAATTTCTTTTTAATTAAAGTAACAGAGATCAAAAACCCAAACAGAAGGATAATGACAGCATTAATGCAAAGTAAATGCATCATTCCTGGAAATAATTCCCTTGGTGACTAATTTCCCTAAATAGCCACAGGGGACATCAAGTTTCAGTGGAATGGTGCTGTTAGGCAACAGGCAAGAGAGTGGCCTGCATTATGGTTTTCATGCCTCCATTGCTTACTCACCACTGCCAATGAAAATGCATTTTTTGAGCATCCCTTATAGTTTAAGAATGTTCCATAACTTCCCAAGCCTTGCGTGCTTGACCACTATCTGTAATATTTATTGACAGCCCTGGCAAATATTTGTGAAAAGGTTTATGGTTCTAAAAACTAAATAAATGAAAATCAAAATTTCTCCAGCTTCCTACAGCTTATATGGATAATATCACCTGCCCCTCATTTTAGCCCTCCTCTTTTACAGTCCACACGCTGCTGTCCAAAGACTCAGAACGCAGCTCTGAGCATTTTTATCCTCTACTGAAAAACGGCTCCTCTTTGCTTACCACTTCCTATAAGCTCCTTGCCTAGGCTTTCAGTCCTGTCATGATATGTCCCCACCTACTCATACATTAAGATAGCAAACTGAACTGCTTTTTATCCCCTAAGACTTCTACTTTCTCACCTCTGTGCCTTTGCCCAAGCAATTCCTTCCACCTGAAATGTCCTTTATCTAAATATTGAAATGTTAATTGTTTTTCAAGACTTACACTCATTTTTAAAGAAGGAATGGTTGGAACTTTTCACTTCAACAAAATGATTCAGAATTTGCATTACAGTGAAAAGGACACCATCCAAAGCAGGAGGTGAAGGAAGTTCAAGACCAAACAAATGTTATTACCAATGTTGTTGTTGTTGTTGTTGTGTGCCATCAAATCGGATCCGACTCACAGCGACCCCTCCTTGGGTTTCTGAGGCAGTATCACTACAGAAGTAGTTTGTCAACCTTCCTTCTGAGGAGTGGCTGGTGGGTTTGAACTGCCAGCTTTCTGGTTAGCAGTCCAGTGCTTTAGGCACTATGCTACCAGAGCAATAAATGTTATATAAAGCACTTTGAGGCAAAGCAAAGGGTACAGACTATGAAGTCAGATGTGTAGGTTCATACCATGGCTCTTGCATCTTTTAAATGTGTGTGTGATGCAGTGAAATACTTAGTATGGCTCTTCTAGTCACTGTTTTTGTCAGTCCCACCAGATGACTGGGTGGGGCTATGCAAATGTAAGGTGTCTGTAGCCCACAAAGGGGATTGGACAGCTTGGTAATAATATAAAGAAGGTACATAGCACACTTGTTGGGGTGGGACCATGGAAATAATGGGTATGGAACGCTAACATGGTGACTGGTCAGTTTTGCAATTCCACTTGATTTAAAATGAGCCATTTCAGAAGCAGAAAAGGGGGATCCCACTACCATCAAGAAAAAATAGCCAGAAGGGGAGTATATCCTTAGACCCAAGACCTCTGCCCTGGATATCTTCTCACCCCAGAAGACAGAGAGAGAAAGCTGCAACACTTTGCTGAGATGGTGAGAAGCAGCACCATAGAACAGGCAGCAACAGAATCAGCAGAACCAAAAGAATAGCATGAGACAGAGTGGTGGGCTTCCCATCCCAACAGTGTAAGAAAGCTGAGTGCCTTCAGGTAGGAGGCTTACTGGCTTCTTTTGGCACCTATCAGAAGAGCTAAAAGAGCTTGGTAATGCTAGCCCTAGCAGGGCAGAGGCTGAGGTCAGTGAGAAGTGTGTCTGTGACATGGCTGAAAAGAAGCTATTCTGATTGAGGAACTGTATCCTGAGTCATTCCTGATCCGAATTGTAACTTGTTACTTCCCTAGTAAACCCTACGGTTATGAGTATTGTCTGTGAGCTCTGTGTAGCCATTGTAACGAATTATGGAGTCCAGCAGAGAAGTAGAGAGTGTTGTAGAAGGTATGGTTGATGTCAGTGGCAAAAAGGGTTGGGGGGTTGTGGCATGCCTGACCTCTGCCTCATAGGAACCAGCCTTGGGCTGTTGATGTTCATCTTGATTCTCTCTCCCTTTTGTGAAGTTAGAGGGGGTCAGACACTGCTGCCACAACCTTTTTGCAGCGTGACTTTGGACAAATTATTTAATCTTCCCGAAACTTTGTTTTCTCATCAGTAAAATCGATATAATGATGCCTATGCCACAACTGGACCAGTAAGCAGCATCATGATAAATGGAGAAAAGACTGAAGTTGTCAAGGATTTCATTTTACTTGGATCCACAATCAAAGCCCATAGAAGGAGCAGTAAAGAAATCAAATGATACACTGCATTGGGCAAATCTGCTTCAAAAAACTCTTTAGTGTTAAAGAATAAAGATGTCTCTTTGAGCACTAAGGTGTGCATGACCCAAACCATAGTATTTTCAATTGTTTCCTGGGCATGTAAATGATGGACAAATGAATAAGGAAGACCAAAGAAGAATTGAAGCCTTTCAATAAGATGTTGGCAAAGAATATTGAATAAACACCATGGACTGCCAGAAGAACGAACGACTCTGTCTGGGAAGAAGTACAGCCAGAATGCACTACAGAAGCAAGGATGGTGAGAATTATGCCATGATATACTTTGCCTGTGTTATCAGGACCCATCAGTCCCTAAAGAAGGACATCATGCTTGGAAAAGTAGAGGATCAGAGTTAAAAAGGACGACTCTCAACAAGATGGACTGACGGAGTGGCTGCAACAATGGGCTCAAGTGCAGTACCTATTGTGAGGATAGCATAGGTGCAGTGTAGTAAATTACTTAGTATGGCTTTTCTACCCATAAGTCATTGTAAACTCAGTGGTGGAATGAGCAACTGAGGAGCTGATTGTAAATGTTATCCAAGTGGAGTATTTCTGTTGGGCGTGGCACAATATAATGTTCTGGGAGGTGCCCACTCTCTCTCAGGTGCTTAGAGTTCTGATGCTATGATTGGCTAGTTTGACCACCCTGTGGGGCTCAAAAGGAGGCCTCCTAGAGGCAGAACTCTCTCTCTGACTGCTGGTTGAGGAAGACGTGCTGCCGAAAGAGACACGCGCCCCTGAAAGAGACAGGTGCTGCTGGGAAAGAGACGCAAGAGACACGCATTGCTGAGTGAGACACCGAGGGACCAGTGCTGCTGGGAAAGAGACAGTGAGAGACTGTTGGCCGAGGGACGGTGGGCTGGGAGAGAGACTGAGCATTTTTCTTGAACTTGAGTTGTAGCTTGGTGCTTCCCTAATAAACCCCATAATCTGTGAGTTCTGTGTGGCCACTGCAGTGAATTATCGAACCCAGGAGAGAGGTGGTGGGTGCCTTGGGAGGAACGGTTGGTAAAAGGGCTGGAGGGAGGCAGCATGTCTGGCCTTGCAGTAATAGGCCTTGGGTTACTGCTGGTAATCCTGCCTTCCCCTTGTAGGGTTAGAGGAGGTCAGAACATGTGGCCTCCTTGTCGTTTTTGCAATAGGACTGGGCAGCGTTTCATTCATTCAGGCCACAATGAGTCAGAAGCAACTGGGCAGCACCTAACAATAACAACAACATGTCACAAGTGTAGATTATAGATGCAAAGCATACATGCTCCACATACCATTTAGTAATTCTGGTTTGCCTATGTCCTTCCCATGTTGCAAATTTGGGGCTTCTGTTTCTTTCTCTCTTGATATTGACAAATGGAGGCTTAATTCCAATTGCTGGCGGAAGATGTCTCTAGGAAATGTTAAGGAGGAAATACCCCCTCTTCCTATCCCTAAGAGCACAAGAGAAGTGCTATTAATATTCTGCATCATAAAATTGTGAGACTTCTAGACTTTAGGGATTGCTATTATATCCTGTGAAAGCAACCTCTAAAATGTGTATTAATTCTGATTGTTTTCTTAGTTAATAATGTGTTTCCCTGGTAATGATATTTAATCTGATCTATTTTCTCAAAATTACAAATGTTTGTGACTTCTCTTTGTTAAGCCAGAAGGGGAAGAAAATAAAATAAAAATAACTGCTATATTTCTTAAACTAAGAAATCGAGAGCTTTACATCAATTAAAATTAACATAAGGTTGCTGTGAGACTTAATCATTATAATTAATTAATGAGTATTCCATGGAAAGAATATAGCAACAGATAGTCAGTATTATTAATATGCTCATCATCAATAATAAAACAACTGCTACCACTTCTACCAGCAGCAGTAATAATGATGATAACATTCTGCCAGGGCATACAGTATGCAGGCTTTAGAAGCCTCAGCCAAGACCTCTCTCTACTTTAAGGGAAAAATGGATCAAGCAAAACCTCACTTGTCTGAGTCAGCTGGGTCTCTTTAGTCTGACCCTGTTTTGCATGCTGAATTTGCCACCCTGTTGTAAATTAGTCAACACAAACTCAGAAATATATCCCATTCATTTATTTAACAGTACATCCCTTCAAAGGACAAAGGGGTTTGAGGAAATCCAAAGTAACTGAGAGTAAAAAAAAGGCCAGTCGTGTAGATTCTCCCACTGAAGATAAATGGAATGGTATCTATCTAACGTAACGAGCTTTGGTTACAGGGTGGGTAAGGCATTTGGCTGCTAATCAGAAGGTCAGTGGTTCAACCCCACCAGCTGCTCCATGGGAAGATGATGCAGCAATCTACTTCCATAAAGATTTACAGCCTTGGAAACCCAATGGGGGTCACTATGAGTTGGAATCACTCGATGACAGTGGCTCTATCTAATGTGTGCACAAATTCCTGAATAAATACCAACCATTCCAGTGTGTTGTTTTAAATACAGATTACATTAAGAAAAGAGCAAGATGCTTTACCTTTTGTCGCTCCAGTAAGTCTTCACTCTGTCAGAATGCTATTAGCAATAATGGGAGATTTTATTACCTCTCAAAGTGTGTGTAAAAACCAAGTGTCTCTAAAAAGTATTACTTGGTTGATGTTTATCATAAGGACCATTAAAATAACATATAAAAATGTCAATGTTTCATTTGAATATCTAGTTGCACCCAAACTGGCTATTGTGCAATTTTAGTTTACACAATCTATTAACAGAATACACATTCTAGTCTGATTAGACTGCGTTACTCTTCCTGAGGGAAAAGCTGAGCTTCTGTTGTTAGTCTATCTAAAAACACCTCGATTAACCAGAATGTTCCTTTAAGGTGGGTCTTAAGGATCTATCTTTTTTTTTTTTTTTTCTGAATCTCCAGAGACTCCTCAGAAGGAAGGTTTGACAATTTACTTCCATGGTGGGAGTGGCTGGTGGGTTTAGCAGTCAAGTGCCTTAGGCACCTAGAATACTTTATAATTTCCTGATAGCAGATTAGGAGTTCTGGTAGTATAGTGGTTAAAGCATTCAGTTGCTAACCACAAAAATTGGTTGGGGGTTTGAACCCACCCTCCACTCTTCAGGAGAAAGAAAGATGACGCAGTCTGCTACCATAAAGATTTACAGCCTTGGAAACCCTATAGGGCAGTTCTACTCTGTCCTATAGGGTCACTATGAGTCGGTATTGACTCGATGGCAGTGGCTGGGATACCAGACTTTGTTCTTGTCTTTACCTTTTCTCCTGAAAGTAGTGTACTAGAAAAAGGAGATTTTGATAAATTAGGATTTTATTATATTTTCATTCTGATACCAGGTCATGAGACATCGTAGCTGGCTAAATAAGGCCAGTCATTAGAGATGTGCTGCTGAAGCCACGAGCAAGTTAATGTAAGGAAGTTCTTCTATGAACTCCAAAGAATTCTATGATAATAATATAGTGTTCAATGGCAACATGGTGATGGAAAGCACACAGATTTTGGACACAGATACAAGAGGGTTGGAATCTGTGCCTCCCACTTACAACATGGTGAATTTGGGAAAAAATCATGTTAATTAACCTCTCTAAAGTTCAGATTCTTCACCTGTAAAATGTACAGAATAATATAATACCTACACTGTAAATTATGGTCAAGATTGCTGGTTGTTCCTCAACATCTGTTCTCCTCTTCTCCCAGGGCATATGACTTAACTACATACCCAGGAACATCCCTAGCCCTGGCATCAGGCATTGCAGTGTGATGGATTGCTTACATATGGCTTTTCCAGCCATGGTCTTATAATGCCCACCAAACAATCAGGTTGTTGTTGTTATGTGCCATCGAGTTTCTGAGGTGGTGTTACTACAGAAGTAGATTGCCCAACCTTTCTTCCGAGGAGTAGCTGGTGAGTTTGAACCACCAACCTTCTGGTTACCAGTCAAGTAAGTGCCTTAGGCACTATGCTACCAGAGCTCCCAAATAATCGGGTGGGATGATGCAAATAAGGTACCTGTGGCCCATCAGAGGGACTGGAGGGTTTGACAACAATGCAAATATGGTGCATGGAAACTTGCAGGGGTGGGACTATGTAAGTAAGGTATACGGACCCCTAACAAGGGGATTGGTTAGCTTTGCCATCCTGCTAGGCTTAAAAATGAGCCATCCCATAGTGGAAAGGGGGACTTGACTACCACTAAGAAGAAGAGACAGGAGTAGAGTGTGTCCTTTGGACCTGGGGTCTCTGTGCTGGAACCTCCTAGATTCAGGAGAAAGAGAGTTATGCCACTGAAGACAGTGACATACAGCAAGAAGCAGTATCAGAGAAATGGCTGCAGCAGAGGCAGCAGAACTGGAGGACTGGCAGAAGATGGTGAGATGGGCTTCCTGGCCCACAGAGTGAGAGTTCAGCACCTTTGGGTAGAAGACTTGCTGGCAGAGTGTTGTGCCTCTGGACTTGGGCTAGGCTAGGCTCACCTACCTAAAGAGTGAGGGAGCTGAATCCCTTTTGGCTGAGACTTACTGGCAGAGCAGGGTAACTCTGGGCACTCACTGGCAGAACTAAAGAACTTTGTAACACTTAAACAAGCATGGCGGAAGTTGGGCTGGGCCCATCCCCAAGGGGCAGAGGGCCAATGGCAAAGAGGGCCAGAGAAAGGCCTGTGTACAGGCATGGCTTAAAAGAGGCTGTCCTGATTGAAGAATTGTATCCTAAGTTGTTTCTGCTCCTGAATTCTAACTTGTTACTTCCTAATAAATTCCATAATTGTGAGTCTTGTCTGTGAGTTCTATGTGGTCACTGCAACAAATTATCAAACCCAGCAGAGAGGTTGAAAGTGCTATGGAAGAGCTGGCTGATGTCAGAATTGGTATTAAAAAAAAAAAAAAAAAGGTGGAGCGCGGAGGTATGCCTGACTACCACTTCATATGAATGAGCTTTGGGCTGATGCTGATGGTAATTCTCTCTCTCCCTCATGAGGTTGGAGGAAGTCAAATGACATCACCATGCCACCATTTTGACAGGCATGGACATCTGACTAAGTTCTTTCCAATGACTGTGGACTTGCCCCTCGGTGCTCTTTTTCCTCCTTTCTCACTGGATAGAACCTATAAGAAATCTAGGTCTGAATAACAGCAGGGAACAGAGTCACCCACCAATCTGGAACATTTACATCTACTATTGGTAAGAAAAAAACCTAATTTTATTTCTTTTGAGCTGTTGAATTATACTGAGTCCCTTCATTATGGGAGCCCGGCCTTACCTAACAAATAGAATGTGTACTCACCTATATAGTGCTTGGCACAAAGTTGTTGATGTTAGCTGCCATTGAGTTGGCCCCTGACTCATGGCAACCCCACACACAACAGAACAAAATGCTACCAGGTCATGTGCCATCTGCCATCCCCATGATTGGTTGTGAATGAGACCATTGTGATTCATAGGATTTTCACTGGCTGGTTTTCAGAAGTAGCTCACCAGGTCCTTCTTCCTAGTTCATGTTAGTTTGGAAGTTCTGCTGGAACTTATTCAGCATCATAGCAACATACACACCTCCACTGACAGTTGGGTGGTAGTTGTGCATGAGATGCATGTGCCAGGAATTGAACCTGAGTCTCTCGTATGAAGTAGGTACTCAATATATAAATGATGATACCATTGCTGCTGCCACTATTACTACCCATAACTCTCATGTAGAGCATCTAACTTCTTACAAAACGAATATACATCTCCATTTAAATAATATTTTGTGCTTATAAAAGCAGTACATATTTATTTCAGAGAAATCTGAAATCTCTAGATAGGAAAATAAAATAACTCTTAATCCCAACCTCAAGTGATAATAGTGATAAACTTTGTATTGCATTAGTCTTTTCTACAAGAGAGAAATTAAAGATGTAGAAAGCATACCATAATCAGCTTTTAACTATCAATATTATCATATAGGCATTATCCCATATCAACTATTAATCCTCAAGACCATTCTTTTAAATGCTGGTTACACATGGGGTCACCACGAGTTGGAATCAACTACAGCAACTAGTTTGGTTTTTGGTTTTACTTTGTTTAAACAATATCATACCAATAGAACTTATTTCCAATTTTTTGGCTACTGATAATAACATTACTACGAATACTCTAAAATATAAATAAATTATCTGCATAAACATCTCTTTACATATGCATAGAACCTATGCCACTGGTATTTCAAGGATAAAGTACTAAGAGAAGAGGATGAAGGGTCAAAATATGTGAACAACTTTAAAGTTCTTATTATAGATTCCAAATTGCTGTGTGTTGTTCATAGCATCTATGTCAACAAAATCATTGCCATCATTTTGTAATACTGGAGTAGTGCCTAAGGCATTTGACTGCTAACAAGAAGCCTGGAGCTTCAAACCCACCAGCCACTCCTCGGAAGGGAGGATGGACCATCTACTTCCGTAGTGATACTGACTTGGAAACCCAAGGAGAGGTCACTTTGAGTCGGAATTGACTGGACGGCAGAGAGTTTTGTTTTGATTTTAGTATCATCTTTTAATTCACATGTCTTTAAATTACTGGTACCTTCTTAATTGCTATGAAAAATTCCAAATTATATCCTTCCTCCATTCACTCCACCCTCTCTCTCTCAGTAGTTTCCAAATTTGACTAATGGTCAGAAACTCATGAGGAGTAGGATGAAATTACAAATTCCCATACCTATTCCCAAGATTCTAATTTAAACCATAGAAACTGCATTTTTCTCCCAGTAATTCCAATGAGGTCCAGAAGTCTCCCTCTCTACTGACTTATTACTGCTCAGACTCATACAAATGTATATCAGTCTAGAAGAGAACCTAGAAATAACCTAATTCAACTCTCTCATTTTACAAATGAGGAAACTAAGCCCATAAAACACAGTGCTGCTGTAATACTAGAACCTATGCCACTGGTATTTCAAATACTAGCAGGGTCACCAATGGTGGACAGGTTTCAGTGGAGTTTCTAGACAAAGGCACAATAGGATGAAAGGCCTGCCAATCTACTTCTGAAAATCAGCCAATGAAAATCCTACTGTCCAACTCATCTACTTAGGATACATTATCAGGAGGTAATCAGTTGCTGAAAGATGATTCATGTCTGGAAAGCCGGAAGGCCAAGGAGAGTGAGAGAGACCTGCATGAGACAGACTGGCACATTAGCCTCAACGATGGACTCACATGTGCTGGTGATCATGAGGAAGGTGCAAGTCCAGGTAACATTTCCTTCTGTTGTACAAAGGCTACTATGAGTCATAGTCCAACTGATGGCAGCCCTCTCTCTATTCATATTGTTCTCTCCGTCTACAACAACTTCCTCTCATCTCTTGTATCTGAGCCAAGCTTCCTCCATGCAACTTTTTACCCTCCTCGTAATAAGATATATATCAGATTTAACATGATTGAATTCTGCCTCCAAACCTATTCCACCCTCATTCATTTCCATCTTGTCAACTCAAATGCCTGATTCCATCAAACCAGAAACCTAAGAGAGACTTTAAAACCTTATTCTTTCTCTCCAGGACCCACTGCATCTTTTCCATCAACAATTCAACAATTCTGCTTCCAGAATATAACTTAAATCTACTCACTTTTCATTTTGTGTCATCCTCCTAGTTAAAGCTGACATCTATCTCATATGCTGCTGTAATAGCCTTATATTCATTTATGTAACTCAACTGCTCTGATCCATTCTCTACATAGTATCAGAAGCATCTCTTAAAAAACAAATTATATCAGGCCATACCCATTTCAACTCTATTTTGGTTCTCTAGTGCCGCTGTAACAGAAACACCACGTGCTTTAACAAACAGGGATTTATTCTCTTACAGTTTAGGAGGCTTAGAAGTCCGAGTTCAAAGTACCAGCGCTAGGGGCTAGGAGAAGCCCCTTGACCTTGGGCTTCAGATCTGCCTCTTGCTCCCAGCCCACTGGAGCTAGAGATGTCTGACTGCTGAGGCTGACAAACTCAAGGTCGACAAATAAAATGGCACAATCCCAAGATTATCAAACAACATGGGAGGCCACTAGCTCAAGTTCATAAACAGTCCCAAGATTGGCAGACAATATGGCTGGCTGCTGAATAAAGATGGCTAAACGTAGGGTCCAAGCATGCCAAAAAAGCTCAGAGACTTCTCTAAGAGCTTCTACTTATATACTGGAAGCAGACTGCATCCCTAAGGCAGCTACTCAGCTGCACACTGCAGATTCCACTATGGATTTAATTACCAGTCTCATCATGGGGAATCACTACATCTAGCTGCCCAGCCACTCAAAACCAGGCCCAGCCAAGTTGACACATAACCTTAACTACCATAAAGTCTTCCAATGGATTATCCCTGCATTATAATAAATCAAAACTTATTTAAAAAGACCTACAAGATTCTGAATGATTCAGCCCCTGTCTGTTACTCAAAGATATTCCCCACTATTTCTCCTCTTTCCAAGGCTCAGCCCCCTTTGGGCACAACATAAATTCCACCTTTGTAGGAAGCCTAGTCATGATCACACAATCTAAATTAATTTTCTCTTCATTGCATGATAATCTTTTCCTTCACCTGTCCTCCACTTACCACATTTTGTAATAATACCCCCAATTCTTTGTTCTCCTATTGTTAACATCTCTAAAGGCAAGCTCCAGGATGTCAAGGAGCATTTCTCTTTTGTTCATAATAATATTAATATAATCAATACTGTTAGTAACAACTGCTAGCTTTATAGCACATATTATATGCTAGGAGATGTGTGTGTGTCTGTGTGCGTGTGCACATACATTCATTTAATCCTCTTCAAAACTCTGTGAGGTAGATATTAGTACTATCCCATTTTAAAGATGATGAAATCTGAGGCACAGAGAGGTTACATACCTTCCTAAGGCCACATAGTCAGTAAAAAGTAGGGCCAGGATACAAGTCCAAGCAGTCTTGCTCCAGAGTCCATGCTCCTTATCACCACACTGCTGATAGCCATCATAAAGCAGTGTGTTGGGCTCATCACAGGAGCTCAATAAACACTGGCTGAATGAATAATGATGTAAACATTTTCAAATATGAAAATCCAGAGAAATTTGGTACCTGTTAAATCCCTGTCTTAGGCTGGGTTCTCTAGAAGAGCAAAATAAATTAGTAAAT
This sequence comes from Orycteropus afer afer, assembly GCF_000298275.1. NCBI lineage: Eukaryota > Metazoa > Chordata > Mammalia > Tubulidentata > Orycteropodidae > Orycteropus > Orycteropus afer. The sequence continues at coordinate 401,619 of NW_006922120.1, forward strand.
TATATAGATAGATACACATACAAACACACATATATATGTAAATATATGTATGTACGTATACGCATATATAGAGAGAGAAAAAAAATTACTTCAAGGAAATGGCTCACACAGTTGTGGAGGCTGCTGTTGTTAGATGTTGTCAAGTCGGTTCTGATTCATAGTGACCCTATGCACAGCAGAATGAAACACTGCCCAGTCTTGTGCCATCCTCACAATCATTGCTATCCTTGAGCCCATCATTGCCATCACTGTGTCAATCTATCTCATTGAGGGTCTTCCCTTTTTTTCACTGACCCTCTACTTTACCAAGCACAATGTCCTTCTCCAGGGATTGGTCTCTTCTGACATCATGACCAAAGTTTGAGAGGCGAAATCTGGCCATTCTCACTTCCAAGGGGCACTCCGGCTGTACTTCCTCCAAGACAGATGTGTTTGCTCTTCTGGAAGTCCATGGTACATTCAATATTCTTTGCCCAACACCACAATTCAAATGCATCAATTCTATGGTCTTCCTTATTCACTGTCCAGCTCTCACATGCATTTGACACAACTAAAAATACCATGGCTTGGGTCAGGCACACCTTAGTTTTCAAAGTGGCATCTTTGCTCTTAAATGCTTTAAAGAAGTCTTTTGCAGCAGATTTGCCCAATGCAATATGCCATTTGTTTTCTTGACTGCTGCTTCCACAGGTGTTCATTGTGGATCCTTGTAAAATGAAATCCTTGACATCTTCAACTGTGTCTCCTGTGGAAGCTTGCAAGTCCCAAATCTGTGGGTCAGGCATCAAGCTGGGGAGTTCTCCTAACTCACATGGTAGCAGGGGCTGACAAACCCAAAATTGGCAAGTCAGATAGCAGGTGCAGGCTCATGTCCCAAGAGCCAGAGGTCAAAGGATGACAAGTCAAATGCAGGATTAAGAGAGAGTGAACTTTGCCAGAATATCCATATATATTGGATCCAGGCCACACCCCAAGGAAACTCCCCTTTCAACTGATTGGCTGCTCATATCAGATCACAAAATAGAGGTTGATTACATAATACCTGCCAAACCACTGAGAATCATGTCCTAGTCAAGTTGACACAGCCCTTTCCCCTTACCCTTAGTTCTCTTATCTATGTTCTCTCCCTGACTACTGTATAGGCTTCTCTAGGGCAAGAATCATGTTTTATTCATCTTTCACATCTTCCACAGTACCCTACATGGTAGGAAAAAAGCAAAACAAAACAGTTGCTGCCCAGTCAACTTCATTTGAGTCACAGCAGAACTATGCCTCATAGGGTTTTCAATGGCTGATTTTTCAGAAGTAGATCACCAGCCTTTCTTCCAAGGTACCTCTGGGTAGAGTAGAACCTCCAACCTTTCAGTAAGCAGATGAGCACATTAACCATTTGTACTACAATAGTAGATGCTCAAAAAAGTTTGCTTAATGTATGCAAGCATTGGAAAGTCAGTAGAAAATAAACACAGGTGCAATAAACTAAGAGTTGACTAAACTGTTCCTATAAAAAAAAAATAAGTATAATAGTCACCATTTATCATTTGAGTCACTTAAAGAGCTAATTTGATTCTAGATGTATTCTGTTTCCAGAATTAAAGAGCTATTTTATGGAGTATGGCTTTCTACTCCATGAGTGCATAGGAATCATCTTTATTGGAAAAGAGTAAGTGTGTGGGTGGAAACTATTTCCCAAGCTTTTTTACTGTCTGTCTTAAATCCTCCAGAGTAGGCAGTAAGTGTCAAGCCCAGCTGTCCCACCACAAGCACGACAGAGCTTCAAGAATGCACCACAAGCCTCTGAGATGAAAAACAGAATGGCCTCATCCTCCAAGAATCTTTCTTGTTTCTTGTTATCAGCACTGCTCTCTACGTGTCCTTCTCCTTCCTTGTTTCCCTGTCTCCTGTCTCCCTCGCCCATTTCTGCTCCTATTTACTCTTGTTACCTCCAACTTCTGCTAAACCAAATTTATGGAGCTATATGACAAACAGTCTGTTCCTTATTAATAAAGAACTGTTTTTTTTTTCTGTGAAACATTTGAGAAAGAGACAGCACAGACTAATGTGAGGATATCCATCCTCTCTCAACATGTGTTTTTAAAAAGAATGTGGTTATTATAATCAACTAGAAAGATTTAACGGAATGTGGGCTTCCTTGCTCCATGAGTGGGTGGAAATCATCTTTAATGAAAAGAGTAAGCTTAGCTTCACATTGAAGGAAATCTGCATAATTGTGCTTTGTTATCTAACCCCCACCCCCAGCACCACTACCACCAAACAGAAATATCTTTAAGGCAGGAGCAGTGAACTCAACTGCTGAGGAGGAGGCTGGCTCCAACAGAGATCTGTGAATCTGTTCTACAGTAAAACAATGGAGTTAGGAATAAGGGTGAGCAGGGCAGTTTCTGGGAACTCTGGTAGCATAGTGGCTAAGACACTTGCCTGCTAACCAGACGGCTGGCGGTTCAAACCCACCAGCCACTCCTCGGAAGGAAGGTTGGGCAATCCTACTTCCGTAGTGATACTGCCTCGGAAACCCAAGGAGGGGTCGCTATGAGTCGGGGCGACTCGAGGGCACGTAACAACAACAGGGCAGTTTCCGCATGCCTAAAGGCATCCAAATGCAGATTTCTAACAAACCTGTGTTGTCCAAACAACACATCTGTGGGCCTGATCCAGCTCACAGCAGCCAGATTGCATCTAATTTCAGCACTCATCATTCAGGGGGTAGTCATACTTTTGTTGAAAAAGAAAAAAACTGTAACAAAGCATTTTCCTTTTTCTTTTTTTTGTGCCAGCAAATGCAATCTCCTGGATGTTACACATCAGCACAAATACTTAGAACGGAATAATCTTCTAGAGCCTGGAGGTTAGGAGCATGGGCTCTGCAGTCAGACTCCTTGGGTTTGCATGCTAGGCTTGCCACTCACTCGATGTGGGGCTTTGGCCTTTCTATACCTCAGTTTTGTCATCTGGAAATGGGAATGATAATGTAACCTGACTTGCACATGTATACACAAGGCATGTGGGAGCCTTCTGAATTAGACACAGAAGGGAGAACTAGCATTCCAAGCAGTGTAGCAGTGCAGTTTGGTCTCTATCACAGGCCCTATCACTTGATTTTAATTTATTGGGCACTGTTTTATTTTTGCTTTATGGCAGACTCATCTAGGATAGGGCCTATATATTGGTCCTTGCATATATATAATAGGTATCAAACATATTTGTGGGACAAAGGCAGGGATTATCTGCTTTGATTTAACTTCAAGTGATTGTGAGCTCCTCCAGGGCGGGAACTAAATCCTGAATCATCTGCAGTGCTCAGCCTGGGCTATACAAGGAACAAACAGAAGTTTCTCCACTGGAAGGCTGTCTGTGGGTATGCCGTTCTGCTCTCCCAATCTGGAATGGGAGCAGGAATTAAATTCTTCATTCTAAATTCAGGGTTTGTACCTGGGTTTGCCCATTTCTTTTATCGCTTATCACAAACACATGACATGTAGAACAAATTAGGGTGATACTTCCTCACTGGGGATTTTGAGGAAGTCTATTAAACCCTAAGCTGAGAAAACAATTAAAGAATGTGACAAATGCAGCAGTTGGTAATTCTGCAATAACGAGCAAATGCTGAGAATCACACTTATTCTCTTGCTGCCTGATGCTAACTATAGAGCTACTTTACTAACAGGGAAAAAGTCCTAGTCTGAACAATTTGTGTATGAACTATTGATTGGGAAAACTAATGTGCTATGTAAAATTTCACTTAAAGCATAGTAAAATGTTAATAAATAAATAAAGTGAAAAAATATCCTAGTCTGAACTGTGTGACACAGATGGTAACCCAGTGGATTATTGGCATTATCTTGACCAGTGGTCGACAAACTATGGTCCATGGCCTAGCCAGCTGTCTGTTGCAAATAAAGTTTTATTGGTACAGAGCCCCATTAACTTACTTGGGTATCATCTATGGCTGCTTTCATGTTCCGTCAAGTTGGATTGATTCATAGCAACCCCTCCTTGGGTTTCCAAAGTGGTATCACTACGGAAGTAGATTGCTCAACCTTCCTTCTGAGGAGCAGCTCATGGGTTTGAACCGCCAGCCTTCTGGTTAGCAGTCAAGTGCCTTAAGCACTGCACCACCAGAGCTCCTGTTATAAGGGCAGAGTAGAGAAATTGTGAGAGAGCCTACTACTTCCAGAGCCTAAAACATTTACTATCTGGTCATTTACAAAAAAGTTTGTCACCCTCTAATTTGGACCATTCTAGATGAGTATACTAAAAATTAAGCTCTAAAAGAGCAGAAACCTTGTCTGCCTCATTCAGATCTGTATCAATGACACCAAAAAAGAATACCTGGCCCATAGAAAATACTCAACAAACCTTTGACTAACGGATGGATATGTGGTTAAACAAATGAGATTCTATGACAGGTAGTACTGAGAGCATACACAGTGTTATTGGGATGTGCCCTGGACCAGACCACTGCCTGGAAGTACTGCCCCCTCTGAAAGGTCTAACCATGAACATCTTGGTGCCTTCACTGGATGTCGCTTGATTAACTCACTACCTGGAAGCCCTCTGTAAGCACCAGACTGGACAAAAAATGAGGGCATAATCATTACAAGAATTCTATAATGCTGAGCTGTCAGGACAGATTAAACCTAACTAAGAAGAACCTTTCAAAATCCTTTTTCTATGTATATACATTTACATTAAAAATGTTTTAAGGGAATAAACACTTGCAAAGCAGTTCAAATTTAAGGGTTCCCTTACACAGTTGAACCCAAAACAGCTGTTAGAAGCTAAACATTTATAAACACAAGTGCTCAAGGTACTGAGTGAAAAAGAAAGAAAAAAAGGTTTTCAGATCTGAAAGAAAAAGTCCAATCTACCTTGCCATAACAAAAGCAAAGAAAGAAAAAGAAAAGTCAGACATTTCTGAGAATTACCCTTTAGTGTTAATATTAAAAGCATATGCAAGTTCTGGCTCCAATAAAGTTGTTTACGGTTAGATTTAAAATGAGAAAAGGGTCTTTTAACTTGGAAAATGATCACATAACTTGTTGCATAAAGGAAGAATTTGATGCAATTTTTCTCTATTTTTTTCCTTCTTACTCAAAGAACTATTCCTTTTATGCAAGTCTTCAAATTGGGCTTTAATAGGAGACTTTCCCAGCCTGGCTCTGGGTGCACCCATGGGTCCCGAAGACTTGAGCACTGTGGTGGTTTCTTGGCAAAGTAGGAGAGATATGACTTTCCTGCATAATCTAGGCATATTCTCCCTTAACATTTTTGGGAAATGCTGAATTGCCATGCTTACAAGCAATGGAAGGTTTAGTTACTTAAGATCACATTTAGATTTAAATAAAAGTTGTATCTTATTGTCTCAGTTTCTAGTCAAATATAAAATAATAAAAATGTTAGCCTGAGGTCTGATTTACTGTAACAATACAAGGATTATTTAAGAAATAAATATTCTATTAAAGAAATCTCAAAATAATAGCGTTTTTTTACATTAAACTCTTCCTAAACCCACTTAATTTATAACTAACTCATTATATTCCATTTTAAAAAAATCCAGTGCTACAGCAAAAGATGTAGGTCCATTAAGTATTCATAAACTGCTTTTATAAAAAAATTATCTATTCCATAGGATGCATAAAAATTCAGATGAGGACTGACTTATTGGATTAGCTTTGAGGAATGTTGTATTTGTTTCCATTTCACTTTATAGCTGAAAGTCATTGCACCTACTGATGAACATCAAAGACTACACCTGAGCACAAAGAAAAGGAAGATCCTTACAACTGGGCTGATAAACATCACAATAAATGAAGACAAAACTTAGGACGTCAATGATTTCAGTCTACTTGGATCAATAATCAATGTTCATGGAAACAGCAGCCAAGGAATCAAACGACATGTTACATTGGGAAAATCTGCTGCAAAAGACATCTTTAAAGTTTAAAAAGCAAAGATGTCATTCTGATGATTACAGTGTGCATGACCCAAGTCATGGTCTTTTCAGTGCTTCATATGCATGTGACAGTTGAATGATGACAAAGGAATACAGAGAAGTAGAATTGATGCATTCAAACTCTCGTGTTAGCAAAGAATAACGAATACAGCATGGACTGCTGGAAGAATGTACAAATCAGTCTTACAAGAAATACAACTGGAATGGTCCTTAGAAGTAAAGAGGGCAAAACTTCAACTTGCTTACTTTGAACATATCATTGGGAAAAGACCAATCGCCAGAAAAGGACATCATGTTTACTAAAGCAGAGAGCCAGTGAAAACAGGGGGAACACAAAATGGTATACATTTACATAACAGCTGCAACAATGGACTCAAATACACCAACAATCAGGAAGACAGCTCAGGAGACCGGGCAATGTTTTGTTCTGTTATACATCAGATTGCCATGAGTTGGCACTGACTCAATGACAACTAATGATAACAATACATTCTTTCTGGAAGTAAGATTCCCCTATTTTTTTCTGCATAGCCGTAACATTAGAGATGTGGTCAATCATTTCTCACATGAATCTCTAAAGAGCTTGAGATCCTTATGATAATAGATGATTTCCCAATATGATTGACTTCTGCACTCCAACCAGCAATTGCAGACACCTCATACTAAAGGTCTAACAGAGACAAGATATCTTGTCTTTCTTGCTTTATCCTACTGTTGTAGTCTTTAAGACATTGTTTTCAACTGTAAATTTGCACACTATTCCATGCTTACAGATGTCACATTGCACTGGGCAAACAGAATTGATATAAATTCATTTTCATCAAAAGAAAATAAAATAGAAAATGGAAACTAATTGGTAATTACAGCAGATTCTTTGTTTTCTGTAAGAACTACGCATGCCAAAATACTGCTTCTTATCAAAGTCTTTTACAATACTAAAATCATAAAATGAATGACAATAACCTTTTCATGTCAGCTAAGATCAAAAGTCCAGCTTGTGGGCTACTGGAACCCTTAACCAGATGTCTACAGCAGATTTTTAAATTGCTTTGCTTCTTAAAATCTATGTACTATTTTTCTCTTATTCATTTTAAACCTTCTGTGTAGGAGCATTAATAAAATCTAACATCTGTAAATCTCTCATATTGGTATGATGTATGCTGGATCAAATTTCCTTCTTTGTGCTGATTCTTGATGATGTGATCTCAGCAATTTCCTTAAAGTATATAATGATTATGACAAAGATTAAAAAGCTCCATTGAAACCACAAACAAACAAAAATCCTAAACTTTCAAAGAACTGAGTCTCCAAACACATGGTATTATGGAATAATTTTTGTTTGATGGAATGGAATCAGAAACCAATAAGTACAATGATGCCATTTAATAAACGTGGTAACCAAGTCTCAATGAGGTGAGTCATCCAAAGTTGTTAGTGTTGAACTTAAACTAGAACCCAGATCTAATAAGCTTCTACTTTACCCCCTAACTCCTCTAGGTCTCTGTCATTGTCTCAAAATCTTCAGGAGAACCTTAGTTTTTAGTTAGAGATGACTTCCTAGATCAAAGATTGTATTTCTCAGCCTTCTTGGCTGACAGGCATGGCCATGTGACTTAAATACTAGCCAATGGGATATGAAAGGAAGAAAGGACTATGATTTCCAAGAAGTTTCCTGAAAGGTAAAGGAGTTATCCTTCTGGCTTTCTTCTTCTTTCATATTCTCGTCAACATGGGCAGGATCATTGGAGGCGAAGCAGCCAACTTTGATCTTGCAGTGAATGAATTTGTAGTAAATGAGAGTGATAAGACAGAAGAAGCTTGGGTCCCTAACACTGTGGAGCATCTAATCAACCGTGGACAGCTTACATCTAGAATTTGGTTACATGGGAAGAAAATAAATGTCTAAGCTGTTAAGCCAGTGTTATTTTGTGCTTTCTATCACTAACATGCAAACTAATTCTAACTGATATGAACTTGTTCTTCAATAAAAATTAAACCCCCAGTGCCAATAAAATCAAGATTAGGTTAAAAATTTTTGAATGAGAAAATATTTATCAAATGTAATAATAACAAAATTGAGAATACTGACTACTCTGAAAGACTTCTGTTGTTGTTGTTTGTTGTTGTTAAGTGCCATCGAGTTGTTTCCGACTCATAGCAACCCCACGCACAGCAGAACGAAACACTGCCCAATCCCGCACCAGCCCCACAATCCCTGCTATACTTGAGCCCATCAT
>NW_006922120.1:413225-454276 GCF_000298275.1 Orycteropus afer afer
TGATTGCTCTTCTCTCTGGCTTCCTGGCTTTTAATTCCCTTTCTACTGCTCTTCCCACTGGCTACTTTGGGCGTCACTGAGTTGTCTCTCCTCACCTGTAACCCTGGGGCTGACTGCTCTTCTGTCCGGGTTCCTGGCTTTTTATCGAAAAAAGATAAGACTTCTGTGGTGTCCAGAAAAACAAAACGAATAACTAAATAAATTATTACATCAAGTTGATTCCAACTCATGGTGACTCAATGTGTTACAGAGCAGAGCTGCTCCACAAAGTTTTCTTGGTTGTAATCTTTATGGGGAAGGAAGGTTGGGCAATCTACTTCCGTAGTGATACCGCCTCAGAAACCCAAGGAGGGGTCACTATGAGTAGGGTCTGACTCGACAGCACATAACAACAACAATCTTTATGGAAAAAAGATTGCCGGCCCTTTTTTCCATGTTGCCACTGTGCAGGTTCAAACTGCTGTAGGAGCCAGTTGTAAACCAACAGTACAACTCAGGGATCTTTGTACAGTTCAGAAAGGCCTCCTAAATGTTATTTGATGACAATGAGGTGGAAAATAAACAGTTGAAAGAGAGCAGTTTCTCACACTGTAGCAACATCAAGAACGATACACAATGTTCTCTAATTATTTTGGAGACTCAAAATTTCTGAAAAAAAAATTGTAAACCTATCTAGGAGAGAAGAAATATTTAGAGCAAATATGAAACCCTTCTATAACCATACAGTGATAATCCACTTAAATAATTATATTAGGTTTATTTTCCTTCCTTGAGTAATCACTAAACTGTCTAGAAACTTTTGTTTTTGGTGTGAGCTCATGCTGTGTGATGCTGAACTGATGACACATGGGGACTCTTCAGGCAAATTGGGAGACAGAGCAGTGATGTGGCTACAAAGAGTCACAGGTCACTGTCCTTTAAGCAGCAGATAAAACAATGTGGCCCCTTATCCATGATTACTGCTGCCAGTGAAGTAATCATTGTTGAAAATGTTTAAGCTAACTAATGAGGTTTTCACTGAAAAGAAACTAAGTTTATTTAATGTGTTAATAAGAAAATGAGTGTAGGTTTTTCCCCCTAAGTCCAGTTATATCTGATATAATTGATTAACAAGAACACTTCTGAATGTAGAGTCTACTAGATATGTTTCATTCTCTGTAGCACTTTCATACACCTTTGCTTCCTGGCTATAGAGCTTGTTCTGGTGAGAAAGAGCCAGAAGGAAGCAAAGAGATGAAAGGGCAGTGTGAATAAAGGTATGCTTTTGCTAAGAATTAATCATATTCTAATTCAACTAGAAAACAAATATTTCTGAAGCCTACATATATAATAAACAGTTTTGAATGGAATCAATCAACCCTACTCTTACCCAAGAATCTTTCAGTGGATAAAAGCTGCTTTCTATTTTATAAGGAAAGATTATGCAATCAGATGCAAGCTCCATCAACTTCCCAACCATCCACCATGAATCTATTTGCACCTGTAGTCTGCAGAAGTGCTTCCCTTCCTGGATCCCTCCTCCTTCTGTAGGACAGGGGTTCTCAAACTTGAGCAAGCATCAGAATCATCTAGAGGATTTGTTAAAAACAGATACTGCTAGACCCAAACGCAGTATTTCTGATTAAGTAGATCTGAGGTGGGAACTGACAATTTATTTTTCTAACACTTTCTGGGTGATATTCATACTGCTGTTCCCAGATCAGACTTTAACAACCACTATTCTAGCACCTAGGAGCTCTGCTGGTGTAGTGTCTAAGGCATTTGACTGCTAACCAGAAGGCCGGTGGTTCAAACCCACCAACCACTCCTTGGAAGATTGGGCAATTTACTTCTGTAGTGATACTGCCTAGGAAACCCAAGGAGGGGTTGCCATGAGTCAGATCCGACTCGACAGCAGTGAGGTTTTTTTTTTTTTTTTGATTATTCTAGCACCTACTGCAATCATTATCCCTTCTCATCTCAGGATCATGAGTCTTTCCCTCCTTTACCCCAGCATATACACATGTTCAAGTTTCTATTAAATACAAAAAAAGTTTCTCTGGACTTCATTGGCAGCAAGCATAATGTGTATCTCTCTCCTTCTCACACGTCCACATTCTGAAGAGAATGCTGTCTGTGTGCCACTCTCCTCCTCCTCACTTATCCCCACTGCTCTGCAGTCTGTTACCTGTCTTCTCAGCTCCACTGAACCTGTGCATCCTATGGTTCTGCATGAACTCCATCTGCCAGGTCAAGGGACTTCTTAAGTCTTTGTCTCATTTAATTTCTCTGCCATACGTGGCAGTGCTCATGTGCCCAAACATCACTTCTTCCTCCCTTGGACTTCCTAATACCTCTCTGTCCTGAGGCTCCTACCACCTCTCTCACTGACCCCTTGTGGTCTCCTTTTTAGGAATGTTCGATTTCTGTCATCCTCTTAAGTGTTCGTAATTCCTTGGCCCAGACCTTGGCCCTCTTCTTCTCACACTATACATTCTTCCTGGAATTCTAATCCATACCCATCTTTTAACTATTGCCTATATGCTGATGGCTCTCATTTTCACACCTTTTCCCCCCTAAATTTCAAATATTTATAACTAGTCACCAATGAGACAATTCTTTCTATTAGTCCAAAAGGTACCTCAAACTCCTCAGTGCCTGAAAGTGAATGAACCTCTTACTTTCTACTCCATTCCTGCTCCCCTTCTTTTATTTTCTATCCACCAAATGGCTCTTCCAATTACTCAGTCCTACAAACAAGAACCCTAATTCACTCCAGTCTTCTTTTTTGCACTTAAGTGTCAAGTCTAATCATATACCAAGTACTACACAATCTGTTCTATTTACCTCTCAAATCTATCTTTTTTCCCAGTTCCTGTGACCTTTGCCCCAATTGAGGGCAGGATCACTTCATCTGAGTGATGAAATGTCCACCATTCAGGCCTCTTAACTTCTAAGCTCTACATCTTTGTAATTTTGACATAGCTGATTTAGTGATCTTTCAGTAACACATGACTAATTTCACCAGATGGAATACACAGGACTCAGATTAACTACATCTCTGGAAAGAAGTGATGGAGAAGTCAATTTCTTCAGGCAAAACAAGGCCAGGAGCTTACTGTGGAAAAGACCATCAATTGCTCTTATGCAAGTTCAAGTTGAAACTTAAGAAGATTAAATCAAGTCCACAAGAGTGAAATATGACCTTGATTATATCCCACCTGAATTTAGAGACTATCTGAAGAATAGATTTGATGGACTGAACAGTAATGACTGAAAACCAAATAAGTCCGGGATGAAATCAAGAGCATAATACATGAAGAAAGCAAACCGTCATTAAAAAGATAGGAAAGGAAGAAAAGACAAAAATGGATGCCAGAAGAGACTCTGAAACTTGCTCTTGAATGAAGAGTAGCTAAAGTGAATGGAAGAAATGATGAAATAAAAGAACTTAACAGAGGATATCAAAGGGCAACTTGAGAAGACAATGTATTATTATCAAATGTGCAAAGACCTGGAGTTAGAAAACCAAAAGGGAAGAACACGCTTTGTATCTCTCAAGATGAAACAACTGAGGAAAAAATTCAGGCCTCGAGTTGCAATATTGAAAGATTCTACGGGCAAAATATTGAATGATGCAGCAAGCATCAAAAGAAGATGGAAGACAAAGTCATAGTACTAAAAAGAACTGGTTGATGTTCCACTATTTCAGGAAATAGCATATGATCAAGAACTAATGGTATTAAAGGAAGAAGTCTAAGCTGCACTGAAGGAATTGGCAAAAAATAAGGCTCCAGGAATTGACAGAATACCCACTGAGATGTTTCAACAAACGGATGCAACACTGGAGGCTCTTACTTGTTTATGCCAAGAAATCTGGAAGACAGGTACCTGGCCACCTGATTGGAAGGGATCAGTATTTGTGCCCATTACAAAGAAAGGACAATAGAATGTGGAAGTTATCAAGCAATATCATTAACATCACACACAAATTTTGCTGAAGATAATTAAAAAATGGTTGCAGTAGTATATTGACAGGGAACTGCCAGAAATTCAAGCTGGATTCAGAAGAGGATGTGGGATGAAGGATATCATTGATAATGTCACATGGACTTTGGGTGAAAGCAAAAAATAACAGAAATATGTTTATCTGTGTTTTATTGACTATGCATATGACTATGTGGATCATAACAAATTATGTATAACATTGAGAAGAACGGGAATTCCAGAACACTTAATTGTGCTCATGAGGAACCTGTACATACACTAAGAGGCTGTCGTTCAAGCACAACAAGGGGATACTGCATGGTTTAAAATCAAGAAGTGTGTGTGTCAGATTATATCCCTTCACCATACTTATTCCATCCATATGCTGAGCAAATAATCCAAGAAGCTGGACTATATGAAGAAGAAAGCAACATCAGGATTGGAAGAAGATTTATTAACAACCTGTGATATGCAGATGACACAACCTTGCTTGCTGAAACTGAAAAAGACTTGAAGTACTTACTGATGAAGATCAAAGACTACATACAGTCTTCAGTATGGATTACACCACAACATAAAGAAAACAAAAATCTCCTCACAAGTGGACCAAAAAGCAACATCATGATGAATGGAGAAAAGATTGAAGTTGTCATGGATTTCACTTTACTTGGATCCACAATCAACACCCGTGGAAGCAGTAGTCAAGAAATCAGACATTGTATTGCACTGGGCAAATAGGCTACAAAAGACCTCTTACAGTGTTAAGAAGCAAAGATGTCTCTTTGAAGACTAAGGTATGCCTAACCCAGGCTATGGTATTTTCAATCACCTCATATGCATGTGAAAACTGGACAATGAATAAGGAAGAATGAAGAGTTGATGCCTTTGCATTATGGTGTTGGCAAAGAATAGTGACAATACCATGGACTGTCAGAAGAACAAACAAATATGACCTGGCAGAAGTGCAGCTGGAATGCTCCTTGGAAGTGAGAACAGTCAGACTTTGTCTCACTTACTTTGGTCAGGTGGTCAGAAGGGATCATTCCCTAGAGAAGGATATCATGCTTGGTAGTGGGTCAGCAAAAAAGAGGAAAACCTCCTATGAGGTGGGTTGACACAGTGGCTGCAATGACAGACAAGTATAGTAAGGATTGTGAGGATGGTGCATGACCTGCATGATTTCATTCTGTTGTATGTTGAGTTGCTATGAGTTGGAGCTGACTCAACGGCACCTAAAAACAACAACAATCCTCTATGGGAGATTCTTCAGAGGCTCCCTATTATCTATGAAAAAGTTTTCAACTCCTCTGCATGGCCTCTAGTGGTTTCAATATTTGCTATTCCCTATCTCACTTCATCTCTAGTCACCCTCTCCTCATATTTGAGCTCTACCAATACCAAACTATTTCATTACATCTGTGAACATGCCATGTTCTCTCATACCTAAATATTTCTGTACATTTTATTCCCTATGCCTGGAAAAGTATTTGTTCTTAAAATTGCTGTACAAGTATTATCTTCTATCCAAAGACTTTCCTAGCGCTCTTCCTTTCCCTCTCCCATTCCACTTTGAATCTCCGCCGTTAAAGTACTCATCTGTTTCCAAGCCTATCATAGCACATGATTGCATGGTTCTGAAAGGGGCATTCTTAAGTCCCTAGTGTTGAGAATACCTGCCTCAAAAAATGAGCCCTATTAAAAATATACTTTAAATAATACATACCCATGATTCTGAAAAGGGGGATACACTACCCTGGCAGAGTGGGGAGGGAGTAAATTGTAAACATTTCAGGATCATTTAAAACTTTTAACTTCACTCTTACTAAATTTTACAAAGCCAATGTCATATATTTATTTTACCTCAATTTGAACAAGCTTAATTTCTTGTTCATTTCATAGTTTTGAGGCGTTGGGGAAGGGGACAATGAAGTTAGATTTTGGCAGAATTAGGAATCTGCTAAAGGAATTATTTTGAGAAATCTTCTCATTACACCAATTTTTCTTCTCTAGTCATAAGAATGAGGTGTGTTCAGGAAGATGATGCTGGGAAATTTTTCATTTTTTGTAACCTGTTTATTTTCTGAAATTTTAATCAGAGACAGCCACCCCAAAATATGTTTCTGCTATACTGCACTGTGATGTTATTCCTGAAGTGGGTCCAAGTTTTATAGAGTACTTACACTGTCCCCTAGAAAGCCCAACTGCTTTTATATTATGATGATATCATTTAAAAAATTATATGGAATTTTAATGGCACTAGTAAATGTCTCTGGTAGCGTAGTGCCCAAGGCACTTGACTGCTAACCAGAGGTTGGTGGTTCAAACCCACCAGCCACTCCTCGGAAGGAAGATGGGGCAATCTACTTCCCTAGTGATACTGCCTCGGAAACCCAAGGAGGGATCGCTATGAGTCAGGTCCACTTGATGGCACATAACAACAACAATAAGTAAATGCCTGGGAGCTCTGGTGGTGTAGTACCTAAGGCATTTGACTGCTAACCAGAAGGCTGGCGGTTCAAACCCATCATCCACTCCTCGGAAGGAAGGTTGGGCAATCTAATTCCATAGTGATATCACCTTGGAAACCCAAGGAAGGGTTGCTGTGAGTCAGATCCAACTCAACAGCAGTGAATGAGTTAAGAGTAAATGCCTCAATTTACTGGCTGAAACATGGAACATTTGGGGATTTTCATGATCTCTGGTGAAGGTTTTACTGTCCCTAAAATGCAAACATGTAAACCGTCAAAGAATAGAAAAGTCTCCATTTCTCTACTGTCTACTCTTTCACCATAAAGGTGACCTAACCATATATAACAGCAAGGCTAGTGGTATGGTGTCATCATCAAAAAGAATATGTTAATTGCCTTTCAATATGGTTGTGTGGTACCTTTATCAAGTTTAAAACAGTCATGCCTTCCACCTACTCTAGGGAGATGGACCCCTTCGATGGATCAGCCATAAGACATCAGAGGGGCAGCATTCACATAGAAGGAAAGCTGGACAGACAGGAATGCAGAGTTAAGAAGGGCACAGGGAGGGGGTAGTCCCAGGATGGAGGGGGAGGAGAATTTTCTATAGTTGGGAGGGTAATAGGGCCGTGAAATGAAATGTGCATGAACTGTTAATGTAAAACAAATCTGCTTTGTAAATCTGTACCCCAAGCACAATAAAATAGTCATGCCTTACAGACATCTTTTTTCAGACTTTCCAAAATAACTTTTTATTGTGATTGGGGTGAAAGTTTATAAAGCCAGTTGGTTTTCCATTCAACAGTTCATGCACATTCTGCTTTGTGACACTGATTGCAATCTGCACAGTGTAGCAGCACCCTTCCCACTTCCACCCTGTGTTTATAGTTTCCATTCATCCTTCTTTCCTATCCCTTCCTGCCTTCAGAGCTTTATCCCTGGGCAAATGCTGCCCCTTTGATCTGCTATGTTCTAAGGAGTGCTACCTCTTTGGTAGTATTTTTCCTTTAGAAGCCTATCTATTGTTCGTCTGGAAGTGTGATCCCTTTCAGAGCAGACAGCAGTAGTAGCAGAGCACTATCTAGTTCTCGTTTCCAGATTATAGAGGCTGAGGTTTGCATGGTCCATTAATGCTCTGGATTAATTGTTTTTTTTTTTTTTTTGCATCTTTGATTTTCTTCACACTTCTTTGCTCCAGAAAGGGAGAAACCAACAGTTGCACCTTAGATGGCCCACTCAGAAGCTTTTAAGACCCTAGTTGTAATTCACCAAAGCAGGATGTAGAACATTGGCTTTGTAGATTATTTTATGCCAATTGACATTGATGACCCCCCAAGACTATGGTCCTGAGCCCCCAGGCCCAGTGACTCATTCCTTCAAGGTGCTTGGTTAGAGCCAAGAAGTTTTTATAACTTTGCCCTCAGTATGCTTTACTATACTCATGACTATATTTGCAGCACATACAGACACATAAGTAAAAATATCCTCTGTCAAATGCATATATATTCATAGGCATAGTCCCATTAACCTTCCCACACCTGTTGAACTTATATTCACTCATAGATCGTTATTATTGCAGCATCGTGTAGGTAATAGTATTTACCTTTGTTGTGTTTAACTTTTGTGCTCAATCTAGTGTCAACCTTTGCCTTGATCATTTTGTTCTGTCCTCTCCCTTCTTGTATACTGCCTTCCCCTTCACCCAAATTAATATGCGTCTACATTCTAGTTAGTGACTTAATCTCTCTTCCCTTCTCACCCCTGGTAAATGTCGAAGAATGTTTCTTTCTGTGTGCAAACCTTCCTTGGCTTTTTACAGCAGTGGTCTCACAATATTTGTCCTTTAGTGATTAATTAATTTAATTCAGCAAAATATCCTCTAGGCTCATCCATATTATGAGGTGTTTTGCAGATTTGTCATTGTTCTTTAAAGTTGCATAATATTCCATTGTGTACCATAGTTAATCCATTCATTTGTTGAAGGACATTTAGGTTGCTTCCATCTTTTTTCTCTTGTGAATAATGCTGCAATGAATATGGGTGTGTGTGTATGTATGTGTGTATATATATATATATATATATACATACATACATACTTATGTCAGGGCTCTTATTTTTACAGGATATATCCCTAGTAGTGGGATTGGTGGATCATATGTATTAGAAATATTTCTACTTCCAATTTTTGAAGGCAGCACCATATCATTTTCCACAGTGGTTACACCATTTTACAATCCCACCAGTAATGTATGAGGGTTCCAGACTCTCCTATCATTGCCAATATTGGTTGTTTCCCATTTTCTTTTTTTAACTTTGGTATTAATGTTGGGTAAGATGTTATCTCATTGTTGCTATGATTTGCATCTCTCTAAAGGCTAATGAAGGGGCTCTGGTTGTGCAGAGCCTAAGGTAATTTGACTGCTAACCAGAAGATCGGTGGTTCAAACCTACCAGCTACTCTGGAAGGAAGATGGGGCAATCTACTCCCATAAAGATTTACCACCTTGAAACACAATGGGTGTCGCTATGAGTTGGAATCAACTTGACGGCAGTGGGTTTGGTTTTTTGGATAAATGGCTAATGATTCCATTAATGTTTGATAGCCACCTGAATGTCTTCTTTGGTGAATTGTCTGTTTATGTCCTCTGCTCACTTTTCAGTTGGTTCATCTGTCATAAATTTTGGAGATTAGTCCCTTGTCCAATATTTTGTACTCTGTGGGTTGGTTTTCTTTTTACTCTTTTAGTGAAGTCTTTTGATGCACATAAACATTTAATTTTTAGGATGCTCCATTCATCTAATTTGTCTTCTGCTATTTGTGCAATTTAATTTTGTTTGACAGAGCATGTATGCCATGTATTAGGAAGCTTAAGTTTGTCCATATTTTTTCTTTGATGATTTTCATAGTTTTACATTTAGCTCTTTGAGCCACCTTGATTTAGTTTTTGCATATGGTGAGTGATATGGATCCTGTTTCATTTTTCTGGAAGTGAATATCCAATTTTGCCAGCAACATCTATTAGATGTTCTGGTTACCTAGTGTCACTCTGACAAGAATATACCACCAATGGGATGGTCTTAACAAACAGGAGTTTATTTTCTTACAGTTTGGAGGCTATAAGTCCAAGTTCAAAGTACCATGCTCCAGGGGCTGGGTGAAAGCCCCTTGACATTGGGCTTCAGCTCTGCCTCTTGCTCCCGGCTCACTGAAGCCAGAGACATCTCTTCACTCAGGCAGCTATTGGCTGCTGAGGCTAACAAGCCCAAGGTCGACAAATAAAAAGGCACAGTCCTGATGTTACCAAACAACACACAGGCCGTTGATTCAAGTCCATTGAAAGTCCCAGGATTGGCAGAACATGGCAGGCTGCTGAACAACGACACGACTACATGCAGGGTTCAAGTGTGCCATAAGCTAGAGAGCACTCCCAAAGCTGTTTCGTATATACAAGAAGCAGACCACATATCCAAAGCAGTTATTCAGCTGCTCCAACAGATTTCCGCCATAGAGTTAATTACTAATCTCACCATGGGGAATAACTACATTCAGCTGCCCAGCCATTCAACCAGGCCCAGCCAAGTTGACACACAAACTTAACCACCACATTAGAGATCATCTCTTCCTTATTTAATGGGGTTAAGCCCTTTGTCAAAGATCAGCTGCCCCATAGGTAAATGGATTTACTACTGTATTCTCAATTCTGTTCCATTGGTCTATGTGTCTGTAATTGTAGCAGTACCAGGCAGTTTTGACTCCAGTACCTGTAGAGTAGGTTTTGAGATCACAGAGTGTGAGGTCTGCAACTGTTCTTCAGTAGTGCTTTGCTTATCCAGGGTCTCTCTCCTTTTCTATAAAGTCGATGGTTAGATTTTCCACCTCTCTAAAGAATGATGGAATCTGGATCAGGATTGCATTATATATGTAGATTGCTTTGGGTAGACTTGACATTTTCAAGATGTTAATTCTTCCTATCCTCAGCATGATATATTTTTCCATTTATGTAGATCTCTTTTCATTTCTTATACTAGTGTTTTGTAGTTTTCTTTGTATAGGTATTTTGTGTCTCTGGTTAGATTTATCCCTATGTACTTCATCTTTTTGGTGACTACTGTAAATGGCATTGCTTTCCTGAATTTCACTTAGAGTTCTTGTTATTACTGTAGAGGAACCCAACTAATTTTTATATGTTGATCTTGTACCCAGCCACTTTGCTAAATCCTTCTACTAGTTCCAGTAATTTTCTTACTGTGTCTTTGGGATTTTCTAAGATCATATCATCTGCAAATAGAGTCAGTTTTACTTCTTTGCCAATATGGATGCCTTTTATTTCCCTTTCTTGCCTTATTACTCTGAGTTGTTGTTATGTGCCATCGAGTTGGACTTGACTCATAGTGACCCCTCCTTGGGTTTCCAAGGCAATATCACTACAGAAATAGATAGCCCAACCTTCCTTCCGAGGAGTGGCTGGTGGGTTTGAACCATCAGCCTTCTGGTTAGCAGTCAAGTGCCTTAGGCACTATGCTACCAGAGCTCCTATTATTCTGGGTAGGACTTCTAATATAATACTGATAGGAATGGTGATAAAGGGCACCCTTTTCTGATAACCATTTGTAAAGGGAATGCTTTCAGTCTCTCCCCATTGAGAATAATGTTGGCCATTGGTTTCGGGGCTGACTCGACAGCACATAACAACAACAACAACAACATGATTATGTTGAGGAATTTTCCTTCTATTCCTGTTTTGTTCAGTGTTTTTTAATCAGCAATGGGTGTTGAATTTTGTCAAATGCCTTTTTTTGCATCAATTGATATGATTATGTGTTTTTTCTTTGGTTTTATTTATATGGTGAATTATGTTGATTGTTTTTCTAATGTTGAACCCTCCTTGCATACCTAGTATGAATCCCACCTGGTCATGATGTATTTTTTTTTTTAATTTTTTATTTGAAGAGTTTGCTTTATATTCAACATTATGTGTACATTTAGTTTTACTCCCCATTTACCATGTCCAATCCTAACCCAGTCTCCTCCCCTCCCTGCCCAGCAACCCTCTCCCCGTACCTCTCACAGTTATACATTACTGTTTGTCCTGCATCTCCTCCGTGTGACTGTTGCCCCTCTGGTGCCTAGTGGTCATGATGTATTATTTTTTTGATATGTTGCTGGAGTTGATTGGCTAGTATTTTGTTGAGAATCGTTGTATCTATATTCATGAGGGATATTCGTTTATAATTTTCTTTTTTAATGGTGTCTCTGCCTGGCTTTGGTATCAGGGTTATGTTCCCTTCATAAAATAAATTGGGGAGTATTCTCTTCTTTTTATTCTGCAATAGTTTGAGTAGAATTGGTGTCAACTCTTCACTGAATGTTTGGTAAAATTCACCAGTAAAGCCATCTGGGCCAGGACTTTTTTTAGTTGGTAGTTTTTATTATGACTTATTCAATTTGTGTGTGTGTGTGTATGTGTGTGTGTGTGTGTGTGATAAACAAACAAACAAAAACTTACTGCCATAGAGTTGAGTTAGATTCATAGTGAACCCTATGGGTTTTCTAAGGCTGTAAATCTTTACAGAAGTAGACTGCCTCCTCTTTGTTCTGTGGAGAGGCTGGTAGATTCCAACCACCATTTAGGTTACTAGCCAAATGCCTTAACCTCTGCACCATCAGAGCTATTTTTTTTGTAATGAGTCATAAAATTTTCTAACCCAGTCTGTGTTAGTTTGGGAAGGTAATGTGCTTCTAGAAATCTGTCCATTTATTTTAGGTTTTTAAATTTGTTGGAGTACAGTTCTTAGTATTCTGATGTAATTCTTTTTATTTTGGTTGGTTCTGTTGTTATGTTACCAATTCCATTTCTTATTCATCTTATTTGCATCTTCTTCTTTACCTTTGCTAAATGTGCCAGTGGTTTGTTGACTTCATTAATGTTTTTAAAGAACCAACTACTAGTCTTGTTGATTCTATTATCTTTCTGTTTCATTTATTTCTGCTCGAATATTTGTATTATTTCTTTTATTCTGGTGACTGTAAGCTTATTTTCTTCTCTTTCTTTAATTGTTGGAGATGTTGGATGATGGTGTTGATTTTGGCTCTTTCTTCTTTTTTGAAGTGTGTGTTTATTGCTATAAATTGCCCCCTGAGCACTGCTTTTGCTATGTACCAAACTGCTGGTATGTTATATTTTCATTTTCATTTGATTAAATGAATATTTTCTTGTATTTTGTGATATTAGGGAACAAATCTTCAAATTTTCTACATGCTTTTATTTTGGTCTCTTCCTGTTGTGGAATTGTGATTACACATAAGTTATTTCACATAATTCTTAGGCTTTCTTCCTCTTGTTGTTGTTTTTTGTTTGTTTCTCATATTGCTCCTCTAACAGATTAGTGTTAAGAGATTTGTCTTTCATGTCACTAATTCTGTCTTCCATTCATTCAGTTCTACTCCTTTGTCTTTCCAGTGTGCTATCTATTCCTGAGCTCTGGTAGCATAGTGCCTAAGGCACTTGACTACTAACCAGAAGGCTGGCGGTTTAAACCCACCAGACACTCCTCAGAAGGAAGGTTGGGCAATCCTACTTCTGTAGTGACACTGCCTCGGAAATCCAAGGAGGGGTCGCTATGAGTCGGGGCTGACTCGATGGCACATAACAACAACAACAATCTATTTCTGAAATTTAGCTAATCTTCTGGATTTCAATTTGCTGTTTTTGTACGTTTTCTAACTTTCCATTTATTTTGTCAATTTGTTCTTGTATTGTTTTATGAGTTCTTCTAGAGTTTTGTCTGCTTTCCTTGATTTTTTCTGTGGTTTCCTTGAGTTCTTAATCTGTTGTAGGGAACAAAGTATGATACTTTTGAATTCCTTATCAAGTAGTACCAATAGTTGTTCTTCCTCTGGAGCATTTTCTGGTACTCTATTTTGTTCACTTGTTTGAGCCATCATGTCCTATTTTGTGTGTGCATGTGTGTGCGTGTGTGAGATTTGAAGCTATCTACAATCTCTGAGATATTGTGGTGTATTTACATTTATTTGTTGATTGTATGCTGGCTTGTTTCATCCTGCTATTACTATTATTGTTTTGTTTTAATATATACAGGCAATGGGGTGAGTGTGCAACTCTGGCTGCTAGTCTGGCAGCACTGGTCTGCTCATCACCTGTTTCCAAGTGGATTTAGCAGCAGGTATGAGCGTGGGTATGAGTCTCTGGTCACTGGCTGTGTAGAACAGCTGAGGGCAGTCTGTGTAGGTGTGGGCTGTCATTTGTCAGCAATCCAGTTGTGCTGGAGCAGGTGGTGTCACTTGTCCAGTGGGTGGGGCAGCAGGTGTTGTGATCATGGCTGGGTAGGGTCACTGGCTCCTGACTGATGGGGAAATAAAGAAAAAGAATAAAAGGAGGGGAAGAGAAAAAAATAAAAAGATTTTTTTAAAAAAGGGGGTGTGTAGATGGAAGACCTAAGAAGAATGAAAAAAGGAAAAAAAAAAGTGGCACAGTACTGGTACAGGCATTACTCACCAAAAACTGCCACAGTGGGAATGTGGCGCTCACTCCAGGAGAGTGTGCACTGCCATCCATGGAGGGGCAGAGGTGGGTACTGCTGACTAAGGAGTTAGCCAAAGTAGGCAAGCACTTGCTCCATGGAATCAAAAAAAAAAAAATAAATAAAAAATAAAAATAAAAATGGAGGGAAGAGTAAGAAAAAAAAAAAAAGCGAAAACAAGGGAAGAGCTAAGAAGCAGCAAAAAAGAGAAAGAGAAAAAACAAAGAAGCATAGTACTGGCTGAAGTGCTTGCCACCAAACACAGCTGTGGCAGGAATGTAGCACTCCCTCTGCAGGAGGGCATGCTGCCAACTGGGGAGGGACAGGGGTGAGTGCTATTGACCAGTGAGGCAAGAGGGGTGGGGTACCAACTCCATGTGATCAAATTTTTAAGAAAGGGTTGGGGGAAGGAAGAGGAAGGAAAAAAAAGAAAAAAGGGGTGGAGAGGGAAGAACTAAACTGAAAAGTAAAGAAAACAGAAAAGAAAAAAAAAAGTGTGGCACTGGCAGTGTGGGGGTTTGACTGGCCACTGGGTGGTGGGCTTGGGGAGGCTGTGTCTTTGGTGATTGGGAGGGGGAGGTTGTGCAGGATAAGTCGGGAGATCACACTTGTCTGGTCACTTGTCACTGATGTGGGTGCCAGCATGGTCCTGGGTGAGCAGAGTTGGTTATCTGGCTCTTGCCCTGACTGGAATGCTGCTTGCAGTAATTCAAAATTCACGCAGTGTCAATTGACAGTTCACTGCTCTGTATGGCCCCTTGTTCCGTGTTTTCATCAGCTTCTTCTTCTAGCTGGTATTTAATATACTTTTTTTATCCATTCTTTTGAAGCTCTAGGTTCTAGGATTATCATCTGTCTCTGTTTCACTTGATTTCTTGGTATAGAGCATCTGGATTGTATATCTGCCTGGTCTACCATCTTGGATCCTCTGTTCTTACAGACATTGTAAAGAAAACTAATGCAAGTGGACACAGTAAATGAATAAGGATTTGGAAAACAAGAGTTAAAAGTAAATAGAATTAAGTGAAATATCTGCATTTTATATAAATGTCAGTGCACATGTTGTAGGGCAAGTTGACTCTCTGCTAGAGAATATACTTCATTTCAAATTAGTCCTCACCTGTAGAATAAGAAAACTCTGGCAGATCTACACCAGATAAAACAGATCATAACTGTCTTGGAAACAACCCACTTTTGTGATGCAACCAAATTTCATATTCAAGCCTCCAAACACAGCTTAGGCTTGAAATCAAGTTGAAGAATGTCCAAAAAATCTTGAAGAATCCAGATGTTCCTGTAATCACTGACTGGTAACTTTCCCAAGAGAAAAGAGCTTGAATAAGAATAGGAAGCAAGTTTGGCTTTATAAATAAATAAACAGATAAAGTCTCTCTCTCTCTCTCTCTCTCTCTCTCTCTCTCTCACACACACACACACACACACACACAAGGAGCTTTCCAAACATGGTAGTGGCTACCACCTAGAGAAGGATCCTGGTGGCACAACAGTTAAATACTGAGCTGCTAACCTAACTAAATGTTGGTGGTTTGAACCTACCCAGCAGCCCTCTGGGAGTAAAAAAAAAAAACCTGGTAGTCTGCTACCAAAAGATTACAACCTAGGAAAGTGTATGGAACAGTTCTACTCTGTCATTTTGGGTCACTGCAAGTCAGGATCAACTTTAGGGAGCCTAACAATAACAACCTTATAGATCACCAAGATGTAATAGAAAGAGCTCAATCTCTGGAAACTGAGGTACTGGTTCCATTCCTGGCTTAGCCATTTCTTGATGTAATCCTTGGATGTTATTTTCACTCTCTAAGACTCAGTTTTCTCAACTGGATATAATAGAAGAATACTTACCTCACAAAAGTGTTGCTAAAAATTAGAGAATTAGGTAAAATCCCCAGTACTGTGTCTGGCACTCAAGCAATGACATTCTCCTCATTACTGCGAGGAAGTGATGGGTGTCCACCTGAAATCTGACCATCCATCCAGGGTTCTGCAGCAGGGCTCTGTAAGTGGATGGTGTGGGCTGTCTCTGCAGCATCCATCCCCTATTCCCTCCATCACCCTTTCCACTGAAGTGGCCATATGATATGAGGGAACTGGCTTTAAGCCCCAGTTTTAGGAAGAGGCCCTAACTGACTAACCCAATCAGCCTACTCCTAGACCTCTTATCAGGTTGTTGTTGAGTGTTGTCAAGTCGATTTCAACTCACAGAAAACCCAATTGACAGAGTAGAACTGCCCCATAGGGTTTTCTTGATTATAATCTTTATGGGAGCAGATAACTAACTCTTTCTCCTGTGGAGCCACTGGGTAGGTTCTAACTACCAACCTTTTGGTTAATAGCCAAATGCTTAACCATGTACACCACCAGGGCTCCTTCCTTTGCCATAGTGATAAGCAATAATTGCAGCTTAAACCAACCAGCAAATGGTGATCCTCTGGCCACAAAGACTGATTTGGGAGGGAGAGTGGGGTATGTGCCCAATCAGAATGAACCTAAGGACTTCTGTTTGATAATTTCAGGGAAAGAATTATGTATATCTTCTTCTGGACTGTGTGGTATGTCGTATGTCGACATGAGACCTGACACTCAGCAGCCATCTTGCCACTAAAAGCCTTTATCAGATATATCTGAAGGCTGACATAATTGTGTTTTTTGAGATTTGTGAACCAATAAATTCTCTTATCATTTAAGCTAGCTTTAGGTTACTTTTCTATTATCAAAATGGAAAACATTCTAATTTATCCAGAACCCACTGGATGGGAGTGGTAAGATATAACCATTTAGGTCATTTCTAACTTTATAATGCCCTGACTTCTTAGTCTATGTAATGAGTACTTGTCTTGAAACTTATGATGACTGGTTCCTTCTGCCTGAAACACCCTGTCCCTCTTTTCCTCCTCAGAACTCTTCCTCACTTTTTAGGACTCTATTTAAATATTGCTACAGGGTCATTTATGGTAATCAAACTTCCTTTGCATTCCTACAGAAATTTACTGCTCCTCTCTATTATCCCTAAGCCCATGGTGAATTTCTCTCCTTCTAAATTTAGCTTGTGAGCACATTCATCATCTCTATACGTAGGTATTATTTTCTTATGGGCAAATTATATAACAAACTCACACAAATCTAGCTTATTTTGCATGTTCAATGCCTAATATGGGACCAGGCACACAGTAGGTAATCAATAAATGACAATTCATTAATTGTCAAATGAGAGGTTAGTTGAATAAATGCACAGTAAAGGTATCTTCTTCCGTAGCCTCCTAGACACCTCACCTCATGCCTTGAAGGAATAAAAGAGAAATACACTATCTTGTACTACTTACTTCTAATGACAAATTGTTGGCCCCTTCCTTGCCTCAAGGCTTATGGGTCACTTTAGGTGTGGCAATAGAGGTGGTTTATAGTTTTTTTCAATCTTATTAAACTTATTCAGAGTTTAAAATCTACCATAAATATAGAAAACTCAAGTCCTATAGATATTCTGCCTTAAGGTATAAAAACTTGGTGGTGCAGTGGTTAAGCACTTGGCTGCTAACTAAAAGGTCAGTGGTGCCAACTGTGGTAGTTCAGTTTGTGTGTCAACTTGGTTGGGCCTAGTTGAGTGGGTGGGCAGCTGGATGTAGTTATTCCCCATGATGAGACTGGTAATCAACTCCATGGTGGAATCTAGTGTGAGCACCTGAGTAGCTGCCTTAGGGATGTGGTCTGTTTCTTGTATATAAGGAGAAGGCTTGGGGAATGGTCTCTGGCTTATGGCACACTCGAACCCTCCATGTAGCTGAGTCATTGTTCAATAGCCTGCTGTGCTCTGCCAACCTTGGGACTTTCAATGGACTTGAATTAATGGCCTGCCGTGTGGTTTGGTAATATCAGGACTGTGCCTTATTACTTGTCAACCTTGGGCTTGCCAGTCTCAGCAGCCAGCAGCTGTCTGAGTGAAGAAAAGTCTCTAGCTCCAGTGGGCCAGGAGCAGGAGGCAGAGCTGAAGCCCAAGGGTGAGGGGCTTTCACCCAGCCCCTAGAGCCTGGCACTTTGAAATTGGACCTAAAGCCTCCAAACTGTGATAGAATAAACTCCTGCTCGTTCAAGCATCCTATTTGTGGTATATTCTTGTCAGAGCAGCACTAGTAACCAGAACACCAACCCATCAGCCACTCTATAGGAGAAAGACCTGGCACTCTGTAGGAGAAAGATTATAGCCTAGAAAACTCTATGGGCAATTCTACTCCATAATGAAGGTCATTATTAGTCAGAATTGACTCATCAGCAATGGGTAGAGATACTCTGCCTTAAGGTATAAAGACTCAATTTTTAAAAATATTATGCCAAATAAAAGACTAGTTTGTGATCTCTGAAAAACATCTAAGAAAAGCATCACTTTTTCTGTAATATATCACACCTCTAAATTCTAACATTCATCCTATAGGAGGTGCTTCTTCTATATTTATCTAGGGTCTTTTTCTTCTTCTTCTTCTTTTAGTGAGAAAAGTGACAATAAAAATCTTCCCTAACTCTGCTTCCACGTGGTCATCAGCTCTCTGGATACTGAATGAAATGTCTGGATCTGACATGATTTCAAATGAAAGTAATAAGGAAGGAAATATATGACACAAACTGGGAGCAGATCTGCTACTCACATTTCATCACTAAATCACGTTCTCAGTGACTGGGATCTTTCCTGCAACTCAAAATTCCTCATTGCTATGGAACATCTTCATATGGAGGAAGGGGCCATGAGCTGAGGAATGTGGGAAGCTTCTAGAAGCTGGAGAAGACAATAAAATATGTTCTTCCCTAGATTGAACACTTTGATTTTAGTCCAGTAAGAGCTGTATTAGATTTCTGATTTAAAGAACTGTAAAGTAACAAATTTATGTTGCTTTAAGCCACTAAGTTTATAATAATTGGTTATGGTAGCAATAGAATACTAATATACTGACTTTTCTATATTGGTGAATACTAATTCTTTGGTATCTATAGCAGCTGCTGTCCCAAATAAGTAATACTGCTTAAAGGAAATTGTTAAACATGAGGCATGACAGAAAGTTACGATCATAGATTAAAGTCAAGTTAGAAAAAAAGAAAATATTTTTATAATTCATCAAGGATCCAAATCAGAAGAAAATTAAGGAAGAGAAGAAGAACTGGTGCATTTGAATTATGGTGATGGGGAAGAATACTGAATATACCACTGACTGCCAAAAGAGCAAACAAATCTGTCTTGAATGAAGTGTAGCCAGAATGCTCCTTAGAAGTGGGATGGTGAGACTTCGCCTCTTGTACTTTGGTCATGTTTAAAGGAGAGGGTGAGTGAAAAAGAAGACAACCTTCAATGAGATGGATTGACAGTGACTACAACAATAGGATCAAGCATAGCAACAATTACGAAGATGTCCCAGGACCTGGTAGTGTTTTGTTCTGTTGTACCTTAGGGTCACTGTAAGTCAGAATGGACTCAATGGCCTCTAACAACAAAGAGCATCAAACACTCCAGACAGACTGGCATACATAGATGGTTTAACCAAAATGTATTTTTTTTTTGGTTCTATTTTTCCTTTCCTTATGAAATTAAAATGCATTTATTTAATTCAGCAAATAATTTATGGAGCCAATTCCATGTGTTAGGCACTTTGAAGAGTCCTAAGGATTTCCTACTTGCTTACAATCTATGTGAGCAAAAGCAAATAAGGAATTAAATTCTCCAATGCTAAAATGGAAATAAAATACACCTTAAAAGTTGTATCATTATAGACAGATATACAGGCAGAGCTAAGCCATGTGTGTGTGTTATCTATTGCTGGGCAACATGTTAGCAGCTTAAATCAACAAACATTTCACAGTTTTTGAGGGTCAGGAATCTGGGAGTGGCTTAGCTGGTCAGCTCTGGCTCAAGGAGTCTCTTGAGGCTGTAGTCAGGCTATCAGCTGGGGCTACAGTCAACTCAGGGATGAACTAAGGTTGGAGGACTTGTTTCTGAGCTCATTCAAGTGGCTGCTGGCAGACCTCAGTTCCACACTGGTTGTCTGCAAAAGGCTTCAGTTTCTTGCTTTGTAGACCTCTCTAGAGGGCTGCTACAGGAAGCAGGTGGCTTTTCCCTAAGAGAATGGCCAGAGCTAGAGCAGGGATGAGAGACAGATAGATAGAAATGAGCGTGAGCGCGAGAGCTTAAAACAGAAGGCCAAACCAAAAACCACACTCACTGCTGTTGAGTCCAATCTGACTCATAGCAACCCCTCCCTGGGTTTCCAGGGCAGTATCACTACAGAAGTAGACTGTCCCATCTTCCTTCCGAGGACTGGCTGGTGGGTTTGAACTGCTAGCCTTCTGGTTAGTAGTCAGATGCCTTAGGCACTATGCCACCAGAGCTCCTAAAACAGAAGGCAATGTCTTATAAAACCTAATCTTGTAAGTAACATACGATCATCACTTTTGCCATATTCTATTGGACACACAGAAGCTCTGGTGGTATAATGCCTAAGGCATTTGACTGATAACCAGAAGGCTGGTGGTTCAAACCCACTAGCCACTCCTCAGAAGGAAGATTGGGTAATCTACTTCCATAGTGATACCTCCTCGGAAACCCAAGGAGGGGTCACTATGAGTTGGATCTGACTCGATGGCAGTGAGTTTGGTTTTGGTTTTATTGGGTATACAGACCAACTCTGGTGCTTGTGGAAGGGACTACATAAGAGCATGACTATCAGGAGATGTAGATCATTAGGTGTCATCTTGGATACTGACTATCACAAAAAGTTTTTTTTGAAACATTTGAACAAGGGAAGCCATGTAGTATAATAAGAATAGTTCTAGAATAGTGGTCACAAGGTCTGGAGCAGTCATGAGTCTGATACTCTCTGGTCTGTATGATCTATCAAGGTCTCAGTTTTCATAGCTCTAAGATGAAAATCCATCTCTAAGACCCTCAGTAAGATGGATTGACACAGTGGCTGTGATGATGGGTTTAAACATAGCAAATATTGTGAGATAGGGTCGCTATGAGTTAGAGCAAACTCGACAGCACCTAACAACAGCAGCAAGATAAGAATGGAGTCCCATCGATTAATAATGTTGGGTAGTAGGAGTCTGCTGCTCCTGCTACTTTACCTTTATTGAGTACTTACCATATGCTAGACACTGTTTGAAGCACTATCCTTATTGTTTCATTTATTACAACCCTATGAGATGGATACAATTTTCACCTCCACTTGATAGCTGAGGAGATGTAAACATAGAGAGATTTATCCACTTGCCCAAAGCTGTATCACCAGTAAGAGGAAATCAGGGTTTGGACTTACAGACTTTAGCACCTGAATCCATACTCTAAGCCACTGGGCTCTACTGGCTCCCTAACACAGAGTGCAGAAATAGTCCAAGTGAGTAAACTACATACAAGATCATTAGCAGTATTAAAATTTAAAAGAATAAAGCACATTTAAAAACTTGGTTCAAATATAGATAGTAAGCTATGTCGTTGTTAGGTGCCATTAAGTCAGCTCAGACTCATAGTAACCCTACATATAACAGAATGAAACACTGCCTGGTCCTGTGCCATCCTCACAGTTCTTTCTATACTTGAGCCCATTGTTTGCAGCCACTGTGTCAATCCATCTCATTGAGGGTCTTTCCCTTTTTTGCTGACCCTCTACTTGGTAAAGCATGATATCCTTCTGTAGGGACTCGTCCCTATAGTATGATATACCATTTGAGGCTGACACAAAATGAAAAATCCCACATACATAATCACTTTAGAGTCTTACAAAATAGCTTAGTTCTAAGGCATGGTAAAGGAGCTATGGTGGGGCAGTGGTTAAAGCATTTGGCTGCTAACCAGAAGGTCAGAGGTTCAAACCCACCAACTGCTCCATGAGAGAAAGATGAGGCAGTCTGCTTCTGTAAAGATTTAAAGGCTTGGAAACCCTATGGGGCAGTTCTACTCTGTCCTATAGGGTCACTATGAGTTGGAATTGACTTGATGGCAGTGGATTTAGTTTGGTTTTGAGACATGGAAAGCAATCCAAAGGGCCTTGTCGTTCTGGTTGGTCCAACATTTTTTTTCCTCAAATTATTCCAGCTGTTCTTTTTCTTACCAAAAAAAAAAAAAAAAAGAGTGTTAGAATAGTTTCTTTTACTCTTCTATCTCCTAAGTCATATAAGTAGCAATTTTAAAGTGGAAATTGCAGTCCATTCCTAAACCGAAGGAAAATCTGCCCACACTATTAAGTACTTCATAGCCTATACTTTAGCAACTACTCTGTGATTATCATTATTTACACCTTCCCCCAGATGGCTCCTGTGTGTTTCAAGAGTCAAGGACTGCCCCAACAAATTGAAAACGGAGGAGTCAGTTGAGAGAGAACTGGGCTTTGAGGCAAAGATACAAAGCAATGAATGGCAGTTAGTAGTTGGGGGTTCTTATTAAGTTACTGCTGTGCCTGTGCTGGCTGATGAGAGGGGATATGGAAAGGTTACCTGTCTCAAGGTCAGTCCTTTGGACTTAACAGATTGTTTTCTGTACATCCTTTTCCTGCCTCATTCTCTGCAATAAGCACTTTCTCCTGATATCATGGAGCTAAGGGCTCCTAGCCCAAGGCTTTTGCCTCTTCCTTACCACTCTGCTCATCTTCCTTGTTTGGAGTGGAAGTTATGCTTTCATGCGGTCTTTTTTGCTTCATTTCAGAAACAGCAAAGCCTCTAGTCATACAACAAGGCTTCATGCACTTACACAGCCCATGGTGTTGTTTAATTCACCAATCACATTTCTTTGTTACTCACCCATATGCAGATCACAATACAACATGGTATGGAGAGAGACAGAGAAAGTAAAAGGACATAAGTAAAACCTAACTTTCAAAGAAACTTAAATTGCATAAACGCACATATGCACTGCTGTCGAGTCAAATCCGACTCATAGTGACCCCTCCTTGGGTTTCCGAGGCAATATCACTACGGAAGTAGATTGCCCAACCTTCCTTCTGGTGGGTTTGAACCACCATCCCTCTGGTTAGAGTCACCAGGGCTCGGCTTTAAAAATATGAACGAATAAATAAATGAAACAAAACACACGATTTTCTAAGATGTTCCTAATGCCCATTTACTAAACAAGCTGTCAGGCTTGTTATTGTTACCTGTGCTTCAGGTGGCTTCATAAGCTTCAGGACAACCTGAAAAGAAGCACTGAGCTGCAAAAAGCTCCCTGAGTAATAGCAAATAGGTCCAAACTCTGAATTTACCCTGACAACATGGCCCTGGGGATGATCCCAGAGCCTTGAGGTAAAGTGTTCTATATACCCGTAGAAAGAGGGATCAGAGCCAGAAATTGGGCAGCTTCACTGAAAAAAAAAAAAAAAAAAAAAATTAAGTATTATTTCTTACACAGTGAGTTTCTCACCTGAGACTTTTACCCACTACAATGTCTAATTTCCTTATCACCTAGTATCTTCCTGGCAGTGAACAATGCTCTAGGTAATAAATGTTTAATAACTTTTCTTGTTTTACTTTACAAATATGTACATATAATCCATTTTTGTTGATTAAAAAGAGCACACATATTGTGCTGCTCTAACCAAAAGAACATTGGTAGGGCATAAATTCTGAAGTGATTTTCTGTAAGTTGCTAGGAACATAGTGAACTTGTTGGCCAACTGGCAATGAACTGTCCAGAGCAGCTCACAACTTCCCAAGGCCCACTGTGACCAGTGGCACACACTAGTTGGCTGGGATTTGAGGTGCCATGTGCTGTGATGAATAGACCTTTTCTCTGAGTGATTCTAATGCGCTTACATAAGACAGGCATCATGGCATGGATGTTACTGTAAGCACCGTGATCTAACAACTTGAGAATGGAACAGATACTTACAGAGGCAGGACCTTGTCTATCTAGTTAATGCATCCCAAGAGCCTAGAAGAGTTCTAGGCACAAAGTAGGAGTTCACTGAATATCTGACAAATGTGGACTGACAGAAGGTATAGACTTCCATCTCCAAGTATGAAATATAAAGTAGGGCAGCATAAAAAAATACAGCCAAGCTTGACCAAGAGCCAAAAACAAATCAAGTATAGCAGCAGAACAAGGGTTGGCTGGCTTTCCTATGTCCCCATCCAAACTTGGGACACCTCCAGAGACACAGTATGCTCAACACCTGAGAAGGAAGCAGGGTTGGGAGGAAAGAGATCTAGTTATCAGGCCCAGGTTGCAACTCCTTCCTGTTTTTGGCAATATGTCACTGTGCTTTGTATGAAGGAGTCTAGCCCAGATTCTGAAACTCCGACATGACCTACATTCCAGAAAAAGTTCTGATTTATGAATGGGCACTGAGACGGCATCAACTCATAGGGAGCACTACAGCGTCTGGTTCTGCGGGAGGTGCATGTGCATGAGGGCCGTTTTTCCACACAGGCATTCCAGGCTGCTTTGGGACTCACTTTGGGCTTTGGAACTCAGTTGAGGGTATGTGCTCTAATCAATGGAACGACAATTTGGCCCTACACAAAGGGATACTTAATGAATTTATTCATTGGTCCAAATATGGGGAGGCCCTTTTAAAGAGAGAAGCAAATGGAATAGGAGCTGAAAGACTGATTTCTTAAGCAACATCACAGAGCAACTGAGTGTCTTGCTTGTTAATCCAAGATAATGAAAATAGATATTGCTGGAGGAGCCCTGGAGAACCAACATTCCTGTGAAATCCACAGTGCAATCATCTTTCTTTTGAGTAGGGTTTATTGAGCTTCTACTATGAGCACACTTGGTGCTGTGAGACAGAAGGCTCACTCTCCTCAATATGCTTTGATATTATTAATAACTAACAATTGTGGTTAGAATGTACTTTCACCTCACATGATCTCATTTAATCTCAGCTGTGAATCAGTCATAGCAGGGATTACTTTCCCTGAGAAAACCAATATTTTGGATGGGACAGGAGTGGGGTGGCAGGGAGGGTGGAGGACCTGAGAGGTGCTGGGCAGTAAGGGACTTTTCCAGGTCACTCAGCTATGCAAATGGTGCAGGAAGAGCAAGGGCTGCAGCCCACAATGCCTAGCCCTTCCCTAGAATCTCAGGGCCTGCAATAGCACCAGGGAAACAAGATGCAACTGGAGCCCGCTGTGATTACATGAGGAAGAGGAGGCGGTACAAAGGTAGGGAGTGAGGACAGAGCCCTTGCCAGTCAGGCGATGCTCAGAACTATTGAGGAGGAACCAGCCTCTACCGACTGTATCTTCAAGCTCACAGTATCCTGCAGAAAAAGCAGCTTTCCCAGGCAGCCACTCAGATGAGAGATCACACATAGGTGCTATTTTGGCAATGTGTGGACAAACCAGCCTCCTTCTGATCCCAGCTGAAAAGTTTGACAATAATATAGTCTGTAGACAAGGAAATCCAAAGTGGCATTCCCCCAGGGAAATGTGGGCCTGGGCCAGGGCTGGCAACACCTATGCGCAAGTAAATTCTAAAATGTACACTCACAGGTTGGCTCCTTTCAGCCTTGGTTCCCTGTGTTTCATTAGAAGAGAAGTGAAGATGAGGAGGTGTATTCCTGTTAACAGCCCCTACTGAGGTGACATCCCACCCATTGCTTAAAGCCTTTTGGGAGGGCAGGAGATCATTAAGCCTGGGTGGTGAGTTGGGGTGAGTACAACTTCATTTTCTGAGCTCCCAGGACTTTGGGACCTGACAGCTCCTACAGAGACACAATTCTTGTTAAATAAATAATTCTACGTCAGGGACCTAACCAGGCACTTATGTAAAAAATACAGTTTGATGTCTTCAAACGTTATAATGTATTTGCTTCATTTTATTTAATAACTCACATTTCTCTTAGGACAACATCTGAAAATGACATACTCTGTTGTCAAAACATGTATAGGATGATGATAATATAAACAACAGTGCTATGTTAGTTATATATATATATATCCCTCACTTTATACCAGGAATTGGATACCAGGTCTACCCATATATGCTACATCAGGAATTTAAGTACTGTACATGTTAACTCATATAATTCTCACAATAACCCCTTAGTGTAGATTCTATTATTACACTCATCCTAAAGTTAAGGTTTCTGAGGCACAGAAAGGTTAAGAAACTTGCCCAATATCACATAGCTAGTAAGTAGCAGATCTTGGTTTTAAACCCAGGAAGTCTACATTTTTGACAACTAAGCTAATTCCCAGTATAAAGGTCATAAGGGTGAGTTTAAAAGAAAACAAAACAAGTCGCTGAACCCAGGAGTTTAGGACCATGGTCCAGAGGAACCCTAAGGTCAATTGGCATAATATAGGTCCATGATGTGGGAGCTCTGGTGACGTAGTGCCTAAGACATTTGACTGCTAACCGGAAGGCTGGTGATTCAAACCCACCAGCCACTCCTCAGAAAGAAGGTTGAACAACCTACTTCCGTAGTGACACCACCTTGGAAACCCAAGGAGGGGTTGCTATAAGTTGGATCCGACTCAAAGGCAGTGAGTTTGTTTTTTTTTTTTGGTAGTCCACAATGTTACAGCCTTCTTTGGTGAGTAGCAATTGGGGTCTTAAAAGCTTGCGAGCAGCCATCTAAGGGAACTACTGGTGTCTCCCTGTCTGCAGCAAAGAGTGAAGAAAATCAAAGACATAAAGAGATAATTAGTCTGAAGGACTAATGGCTCATGTGAACCGTTGCCTCAATAATCCTGAGACCAGAACTAGATGGTGCCTGGCTACCTTTGCTGACTGCTCTGAAAAGGATCACAGTAGAAGGTCCCAGATAGAGTGGGAGAAAAACATGAAACAAAACTCAAAATCATAACAGAGACTAGGGTTAATAGTCTGATAGAGACTAGTGAAACCTCTGTGGCCCTTAGACACCCTTCATGCATGGGACTGAACTCATCCCCATGGCTCAACTTTCAGCCAAATGACAGGCCTATAAGGTGTACAATAACACCCAGCTAGGTACACACACAATAGGACAACTAGCCATATGAGACCAAAAGGACAGCATTTGCCCAGGGATAAAACTCACAAGGCAGGAAGGGATAGGAAAGAAGGATGAAGAGAAATGGTAAACACATGGAGGAAGTAGGAGAATGCTGTTACATCATGGGGATTGCAATGAATGCTACAAAACAAAATGCATGAATTGTTGAATGGAAAACCAATTTGCTCTGTAAACTTTCACCCAAATCACAATTTTAAAAAAAGAGGTAAGGATGTTATTGTTAGGTACCACTGAGTTTGCTCTGACTCACAGTGATCCTACATACAACAGAATGAAACCCTGTCCAATCCTGTGCCAGCCTCACAATCCTTGCGCCAACTGTCACAGCCATTGTGTTAATACATCTGTTGAGGGTCTTCCCACTTTTTCACTGACCCTCTACTTCATGAAGCATGATATCTTTCTCCAAGGAGTGGTCCATTTTGACAACACATTCAAAGTAGGTGAGACAAAGTCTGGCTATTCTCACTTCTAAAGAACATTCAGGCTGCACTTCTTCCAGGACAGATTTATTTGTTCTTTTGGCAGTCCATAGTATTTTCTTCAACAACACCACAGTACAAGTGCATCAATTTTTCTTCAGTCTTTCTTATTCATTGTCCAGCTTTCACATGTTTGAGACAATTGATAATACCGTGGCTTGGAT
Organism: Orycteropus afer afer; assembly: GCF_000298275.1. Classification (NCBI taxonomy): domain Eukaryota; kingdom Metazoa; phylum Chordata; class Mammalia; order Tubulidentata; family Orycteropodidae; genus Orycteropus; species Orycteropus afer. The sequence goes on from NW_006922120.1 coordinate 440,843, forward strand.
TAGGCACACGTTAGTCTTAAAACCAAAAAACAAACTCACCGCTATCAAGTAATTTCTGACTCATACAGACCACATTGGGTTCCCAAGGCTGTAAATCTTTACAAAAGCAGACTGCCTTATTTTTCTTCTGTGGAGCAGCTAGTGGGTTCAAATCTCCAACCTTCTGGTTAACAGCCAAATGCCTTAACCACTACACTATGAGAGTCCTTCTTAGCCTTGATCCAAACCCAAAACCAAACTCAATGCCATGGAACTGATTCCAACTCACAGGGACTCCCAGTGGGTGGCCAAAGTTGTAAATCTTTACAGAAGCAGACTGCCCCATCTTTTTTCCACGGAGTGGCTGGTGGGTTTGAACCACCAAATGTCTTACCCATGATGCCACCAGAGCTCCTTGTTGTTGTTGTTGTTGTTATTTGCCATCGAGTAGGGCCCGACTCATAGCAACCCCTCCTTGGGTTTCCAAGGCAGTATCACTACGGAAGTAGGAATGCCCAACCTCCCTTCCGAGGAGTGGCTGGTGGGTTTGAACCGCCAGCCTTCTGGTTAGCAGTCAAGTGCCTTAGGCACTATGCTACCAGAGCTCCTTAGTTGACCTTAATATAGTGGACCAAATACATTTTCTCTTGCCTAATTCTTCAGAATAAGGAACTCTGGTGGCATAGTGCCCAAGGGATTTGACTGCTAACAAGAAAGTTGGTGGTTCAAATCCACCAGCCACTCTACAAAAGGAAGACTGGGCAATCTACTCTGTAAAGATTAACTGCCTCGGAAACCCAAAGGGAGTTGCTATGAGTTGGCATCAACTTGATGGCAGTGAGTTTGGTTTGGTTTCTTGGAATTCCTCAGAATAAGGACCTCTAGTGGCACAGTGGTTAAAGCATTCCGCTGCTAAGGGTTGGCAGTTCGAACCCACCAACAGCGCTGCAAGAAAAAGATGAGGCAGTCTCAGCTTCAGTAAAGATTTACAGCCTTGGAAGTCCTATGGGGGCAGCTCTAATCTCCTATAGGTTGTTGTGAGTAGGAATTGACTGGATGGCAGTGAGTTTTGGTTAATATCTCAGAAGAGAAAGAAATCCTTGATAATGATCAGATATGTAAATCTTAGTACTTATTTTTCCAATGAATGCATTGTGCTTGCCAGATTGTGGACAAATATATACATAATCAGCCATCTCATTACTTCAGCTCCACCTTGGTTCCTATTGTCAACCAGCCAGATTGTGACACAGGCAGGATTCTGATACGTGCCCCTTGTTTTCTATTATTCCCAGAATCAGTGGGAAAAGGAGAGAAGAGAAAGAAAAAAGGACAGAAGTTAAAAAAAAAAAAAAAAAAAGGAAATTGGATGTAAAAATAGAAATGGGATATTAGTTCTTTTCCTTTCCGTCCTAGCAGGAGCTTCCATCTGCAGTTTCTGTCTAGAATGTCTCATAGCCTCAACCAGGCCCCCAAACTGAAGGTAATAGGAAACTTCTCCAGACCCTAAAACCCTCTTTGGACCCAACAATTCTTTGCTGTCTTCCTCACCATTACCACCAACATATACATAAATTATTTTTTTATTTTGCAACATGGCCAAAACAGTTATTAAGAAGTTTTACTTCTGGAATATTAATTAATATTAATCAAGATGATAGAAAACTCAAATACAAGGCCTACAAAGCCTTACATTGATTATTGGTTATTCACTGAGTTCATCTTGTCTATACATTGTAGGATTCTGGAAAGTACACAGCATGTCTAATGACACCTAGTATCAATGAGTATATGTTAAATTCTTATCTTGGTTTGTGATACATACAGTGTTAAGGAAAAAAAAAAGTTCACATTTCTTTGAAGAAAAATTCTACAAGTCAAATGTCCAGGTAACTTAAATAAAGACTGCTTTGTTTCACCTTGTGGGAGAAAGATGAGTCAGTCCGCTTCTATAAAGATTTATAGCCTTGGAAACCCTACGAGGCAATTCTACTCTGTTAAGTCAAAGTAGGGTTGCTATGAGGCTGAATTGACTTGATGGCAGTGGGTTTGGTGGGTTTCTAATTTCATCTGCATAAGACAGCAAGAAAAAGACCAATAAACAACCACTACTTCACCATGTCTTAAGAAATAGGGCCATTATCCTGCATATCTGATAGAGGAGATGAGCAAATGATACTCATAATGTCACCAACCAAAAACCAAACCAACTGCCATTGAGTTGCTCTCAACTCATAGCAAACCCTACAGGATAGAGTAGAACTGCCCCATAGGGTATCCAAGGCTGTAAATATTTATGGAAGCAGACTGCCACGTCTTTCACCTGTGGAGCAGCTGGTAGGTTTAAACTGCAGACTTTTTGGTTAGCAGCCAAATGCTTTAATCACTATGTGACTAGAGCTCCTTAAGGTCGCCAGACAGAATGATATTTAGAATGATATGAGGCCAGTTCCAAATAACTCTTTCCAACCTATTCAGCTTTTACCCTCTTCTTACTTTGTTGTAATTTGTTAGTGTGAATTAAATGGTATCTTGGAAAGTGTTGCTTCTGACTAGTGAAGAAGTTTTATTTCAATAGAAAATAAATTTCACCCAAGAGAAAAATATGCTGGGCAAGTCCAAACATGTCTGCCCATTTGATTCTCATAAGCACTCCTCCTCTTCCTACCACATCTTCAACCTTATAGCTTGTAGGTGTTCTGGAAGTTTCTCTTTGCTCTAGGTACTGTGACAGGGACTGCGTCTTATTTCATTCTACAAACTAAGGGATAAGAGGAGTTATAGAGACATGGTGTTTTTACATTAGCCATCCTAGCCAAAATCTAGGAAATATGCCTGTCCTCCATCACATGATCCCTGATTTTGCAAAACTGTGGTTTGAAGATGGAAACAATAATAATCCCATATAGTGATGATTAACACTTTATGAGGATATTGAAAATATTTAAAAGTTTTTCATGATCTTTTTTGAACTACAAATGATAGTCAAACAGAGGTCACTTCCTTCCGTTGCTAATCTTCAGCTTATCCAACAATAAATAACATTCACAGATGGTTCCTTTTTTCGAATATTACTCAGACTACAGGACTAAACTGGCTGGAAGGAGACCTGGAATCCTCAGGATCTTTCTCCTAGCTTTAAAATGAAGAATTGAGACTAGAAATTCTGGTTTTCCAACTTTGACTCTGGACGAGCCCCAAGGAGATCACAGATACTTTATGGACCTTCCTCATTCTACACCCCATGCTGGAGTCCTTATTTTCCTTAATGACAGTATCTACCAGAACCAGATCCACCATTTCTGATACAGCACCAAAGTCATTGAGGGAAAAGCAGCAAGGTGAGCCCACTGAGGGGACCAGACCAGGTGTGAGGGCCTCCTTAGCTGATCTCCTTACATGGATTATATAGAAACATCTCAGGTTACCACAGCACATCTCTAAGTGTGTTCTATCCTCATTAAAAAAAAAAAAAAGAAAAGAAAAGATACGTGAAGGAGGGCAAGGTAGCGAAGAGGAAGGTTATAGGTAGCCAGGATTGTTGGCAGGGCTGAGGAGGAAATATGATGGAAAAATAGTAAAAGGCAGAAGAAATACCAAGTGAAGATGTGGAGACACACAGAACTGGAACCAGAACCAGAAATGTGAAAAACTGTATTATACTATAGTGATCGAATTCAGACTTCATTACTATCCCAACAGAATACAAAGTTGAGAAACACTGTTATTTACGTGTACTTCTCACACCCCTGGTGGGGCATAAGGCATATCCATGCTACCACAGTGCCACCTAGTGGAGTGGTAGGACTTGCCACAACCTAACCAGAATTGTCTAGAAGTAGGTCCATTGTGATAAATATTCCTGGTCATAAACACAGATGACCACATACACTAAGGAATATATAAAACTGAAGTTCACAAATCGTAATGTCATACAGATTACTTCCCCTCAGGACAAGTGTTTAACTTTATATTCTGCATTCTGAGAGCCTCTCAGCTCAGTTATCAAAGAAATTCTTTATGAAATTTCCAATGCCCTTTAAGATATGTATCTTTTCTAGCAATATAAAATTACCTTTCTCATTTTCTAATATTTGTTTAAGCATATCTTAAAATTATAGATATAAAGGTAAATCTATACACTACATAATGTCATAAAACACTACGTTTATTGTGCATCTATAATATAACTATCTCACATATAATAAAGTAAAAAAAGTTTAATTATTAATAATTTTTGCTGCTTTTCATTCTTCAGCCTTCCCATGAAATTCCCTTAAAACAAGTTACAACATTATACATCTTAGTGATTTATTGTGCAACTAATTACACTAGAGATATTATGATATGGGAAATAGGACACAAGCAGTTATTAATTTTTCTGTAGCCTCAGGTGTGAGTTTTGAGAGGCAACATAAGATGAGGACAAAACTACATTCTTTCTTTCGGATCTCAGTTGCAATTCAGTAACTATCACTGACTGAGTACATTGGACTTAATATTTAATTTCTCTGAGCCTGTCTCATCATTCCTATCTGTACAATGGAAATGATAACAGTGACTTCATAGGATTGTTGTGAGATTAAAAGAAAATAGATAGTCCAAATGGCTGGCAAAGCACTGACATTTAGAAGGTACTAAGTATGTATTTTAGGAGTCATGGTGGCACAGTGGTCAAACACCTGGCCGCTAACTGAAAGACTGCTAACCAAAAGGTTGTGGTTCAAACCCATCAGCTGTTCTGCACGAGAAAAATGTGGCAGTCTGCTTTCACAAAGATTACAGATTTGGAAATTCTCTAGGACAGTTCTACTCTGTCCTATAGGGTTTCTATGTGTTGGAATTGGCTCAGTGGCAACGGTAAGTATATATTTAATTACCCTTTCCTGAAGAGACCCAGTAGAGAAATAACAATTCTCATCAGTCCAACTATCGATAAATCTCCTTATCTGATTTGTTTTATTAAAATGCAAAGATACAAGACAAGAAAAAATCCTCCAACATTTTGACTCCCCACCCCCATCCTAGTGTTCAGTTGAAAGTCAACCAATTAATAAGCACTAGGGTAAAGATGGAATTACGCCAGCCCCGGTACCTGGGAGAGTTCATAACACACTTGACTTTAATTCATGTGTACTATAATCCTGTGGGTTAAAGGGCCATAAAAGTTGTTCTGGTTTTTCTTATACTTCAAAGGAAGCAATTTAATGGCCATGAATTACACTATAACTATGGAACATGACTGTTCTGGTATGATTTCCAGCCTGGCTCCTTCACCAAAGCAACTTCAAGGAAAGAATTTAAACAAAATAACCTTTCCAGGCTTTCATCCAGCTTCCTCATACAGAAGACTCTCTCCTTGGAAGCTCAGAGAGTACATGTGCACACTAAGAGTGATGTAGGGGGCCCTGGAGCAGGGTGGACTGCAGAGTTGAGTTGGGGTGGGGGCAACATATAAAATGGGGAGCAAGCTACAAGCTACACACTATTCTCTGAGGAAGAACACAGAAGGATGGACGTTACCAGAAATAAAAGAGCAGGGACTAATAATAAAACATTTTAAATGGGGGAGAGTTGCATTAAGAACGTTAATAAAAAGAAAGGAGTTACAAATGTGGGTTTTTTTCTATCTTTGTGCCATTCCTTAATTAGTCGGATAAGGCAAGCTTCAAATATTCCCACTGTCTGAACTCAGGAGATAAAGCATGCATCTTTCTCATGGTAGGAATGCAAATGTTTATAGCTGGGAAGTAATCATAAATGGTAGAAAGAACACTACACCTAGACCTTAACTATTCGATTTAAATTGTGGTTTCTCAACTAACTGGTTGTCTGACCTGGGGCAACTTCCCTGAATAATGACTTGTTCAGCTAAAATGGGGTTTATCACCTAACACTAGAAAGGGCTTCTGGGATGGGGAAGCTCCCTTCCTATCCACAGATTGGGAAAGACAGTGTGGTCATTTGGGAATTGATAGCAAAACTCTGTTTCGTCAACCCTGGAGGAGATGTCAATGTTTGCTCATTGCTCAGAGGCAACAGCTTAAGTTAGTGAAGTCTGTTTTCAAGATGTCCTTAAAAAAAGAAATCAAAAGTAAACCAAATTCAGCTATAGCCTTTCCAGTGTCATGAATCAACAGAGACTTAAATAGGCTACAGGTGCCAGAGATTGATCTATCTCAGATGACGAAACACCTGTCCTTCTGCCCACCAAGAACATACAGTATGGAAGTGAGCTGGCTGTGAAGAAGCCCTCTCTTATGAAGACCTCCACCTATATTAACTGTACTTAAAATCAGGAGCAACAATGAACACACACTATCAGGAGAAATGATGACATGACATAGAACAAGATAAAGGAATGAGGAACAGTGGGAACATAAAAGCAATTAACATCATGCAATCCAGGAGCAGAAACAGCCAGAGCTTGAGGAAAAGAGAGGAAAGGGAACTGGATTACTTGTGCTTGATTCGGAGTAAAATATGCTAGGTCTTTCCCTTTCCCCTTCCTTTCTACTCTCACAGTTATGTACTTAGGTATGGCTGAATGAGGCTTTTCCTACTGGTCCAGAACTGAAGGCTCAAAGCTGAGGGCAGAGGTGCCACATTCCCCTTATTCTAAAGGGACTGTTAGAAAAACTGCCCATGATTGGTGCCAGACATCTTCCCCCAGGGCTTACTAAGCAGAACTCTTCTATTAACCCCCAATGACCACACTGTACTTTTCAATCTGTGGAAGGAAAGGCATTTGAAGGGTGTGAGTTTGTCTTTGGCCTTGTGGGGAGATATGTGCTCAAGATGAAAACTGATTTCATGGGGGGTAGAAGTGGGTGGTTTCTTTTCCCAAAAGGAAAGATCTGGGGTGCCTATAAGAAGGAGTCTCTGCTGTCAGGTCCTTGGGAAGACATCTACTTGGACACCCAACTTGCTGTTCTCTCTACTGCTTACCTGAGCAGGGAGTAAGAGAACAGAAGAGCTGACAGGGAGGCAGTGCCATAGCTTACATGCCCACCATTTTTTTGTGTGTGTATGTAAAAAATAAACATCCTATGGAACAAGTCCAAACCCACTTCCATGAAGTTGATTGCAACTCAAAATGACCCCAAAAGGATTTCCAAGGCTGTAAATCTTTATGGAAGTAGATTGCCTCATCTTTCTCCCCTGGAGTGGCTGGTAGGTTTCAACAACCAACTTTAGATATCACAAAAGATATCTTGGCTTGAGCCATCTTGTTTCTGCCTCAATTAAGGGAAGACTAGTACAACCAGAGCTAAAGCTTCCACATCCAGCAACTCCACAATGAGAATGGAGGACAAGAGGGAGGAGGTGGATGACAGGGCCCACCAAATCCCCCACATAGATACACCTTAAGAGTTAGCATTTGGGTACTGCCACAGAAAGGGTATTAGAGCATTAGTGACAACCAGCACTTGCCCTATAGGGTGAGGGGGCACAAAAATGACATTTGTCCAAATCATCCTTCCTATCGTCCCACCACTGACCAATGTAATGGCCCTATAATGGAAAGGAGCATGTTGTTGTTATGTGCCGTCGAATCAGACCCGACCACTGTGCTCCATAGGGCTTCCAATGGCTGATTTTTCAGAAGTTGGCCACCAGGCCTTTCTTCTGGGTGGATTGAACTTCCAACCTTTTGGTCAGTAGCGAGCATATTAACCATTTGCAACACTTAGAGACTCAGTGGTATAGAAAAGGCAGAGTGACATCCCCTGCATCTAAGCTCCTTGAGTTTTAAGTCAAATTTGTGATAAGGAGAAAGAGATTTGAGTCACATAAGATTACAGTTTTAAATTGGAGTAATTTTAATAACCAAAATATGATAGGAAAACCAAGAGAGTTGCCCAAAATCTCATTCAGATGCAGGAAAAGGAGATGAAACATAACAATGTGTAGCAATAAATACAAATAAATAAATAAAATCATTTCAAGTTTATAATCTAAGGAATGTAAGACTCCTTAATAAACCAGATTCATATATTTAGCATTTGGGTGTTATGTAGGGGAGAAATAGAGGAGGTAGAGGAAGATCAGGAGGTAAAAGGATGGAAGGCAGAAAGTTAAGACAAGAAATATACTGTGGGGCAACCTGTATTCAAAAGAAGGGAACAGGATCGGATACATTAGATAAGAACTAAACTGAAATGTTGAAAAATTACAACCATCAGTCAATTAAAAATGGAATACTTTATTTAAAAAGTAAAAAAATCTAAGTTATAATCCCTGTCCAAAGAAGCTGTGGTAGTTAAATTTGTATGTCAACTTGGCTGGGCCTGGTTGAGTGACTGGACAGCTGGATGTAGTATTCCCCATGATGAGACTGGTAATCAACTCCATGGTGGAATATACTGTGAGCAGCTAAGTAGCTCCCTTGGGGATGTGGTCTGCTTCCTGTATATAAGGAGAAAGCTTGGGGAATGGTCTCTAACTTACGGCATGCTTGAACCCTGCATGTAAACATGTCATTGTTCACCAGCCTGCCATGCTCTGCTGACTCTGGAACTTTCAATGGACTTGAATTAATGGCCTGCCATGTGCTTTGGTAACATTGGGACTGTGCCTTTTTACTTGTCAACCTTGGGCTTGTCAGTCTCAGCAGCCAGCAGCTGAGTGAAGAAAAGCCTCCAGCTTCAGTGGGCTGGGAACAAGAGGCAGAGCTGAAGCCCAAGGTTGAAAGGCTTTCACCCAGCCCCTAGAGCCTGGCGCTTTGAATTCGGACTTAAAGCCTCCAAACTGTAAGAAAATAAACTCCTGTTTGTTCAAGCGTCCCATTTGTGGTATATTCCTGTCAGAACGGCACTAGGTAACTAGAACAGAAGCTTACAACTAAATGATGTCACAGTGAGACTACTGCCCTGGGATGGTAGCAGTCTGGAAAAGGTATTGATGGAACTACAAACTCTGTGGTAATAATGAAATCCCTTCTGGAGCTTGAAGACATTATGCTGAGCAAAGTAAGTCAATCACAAAAGGACAAATATTGTATGATTTCACTTATATAAAAAGATGCTAAAAGGCAAATTATAGAGACCAAAGTTTATTAGTGGTTACCAGGGGCAGGAGAGAATGGGGAAGGGATTAATGGCAATGGAAAAATCACATTGACTGAGGGTTGGGTTCCACAGCTAATTATTGTAATTGCTGTCAATAAGTTTTACACCTGTAAAAAGTTGAATTGGCAAAAGTTGTGTGAAAAATCTATTTACAACATCAACCAAAAAGAAAAAAAAAGTAGCTGCTGAGGCTCCTTATGTACAACCAAACACCTCATGGGATTTGGTTCCTTGGTTTGGTGGGTTAAAGTCATGGTTTCATTCCACATCTCAGTTACCTGGTTTAGTATTTAGTGCTTCTGTTCTACCTCCCAGTTCATTGTGTCTTGCTTAGGGGTTTAAAAAGCTTTCAACTGGCCATTCAAGGTACAACAATTGGTCTCTATTCACTTGGAGCAACAGAGGAAGAAAGAGCATCAGGAATAGAAGCATATGGAATGTGTAGCTAATTGCTTCCATGAACTAACTGCCTCTTCTGCCATGAGACCAGAAGAACTGCATGGTGCTCAGCTATCATTACTGCACATTTTAATAAAAGATTCTATCAAAGAATCCTAATCAAAAGGAGTAAATTTTTAGACCAGAACAGAATTTTAAATTCTCATGGACTCCAGACTTTCTGAGACCACAGAGGGTGGATGAAACTCTGAAACAATTGCCCTGAAATAATCTTGAAACCATAAGCCAAAAATATCTCTTGAAGTCTTTTTAAATGCAACCAACAGTTTAGTAAAAAGAGGTGTATCTTGAGCTTTATACATATATATTATTTTTATTGTGATTTGGGTGAAAGTTTACAGAGCAAATTCATTTTCCATACAGGAGTTCATACACATTTTGTCTCATGACATTGACTACAATTTCCCACAATGTAACAGCTCTCTTCCCACTTCCTCCCCACAGTTACCTGTTCCCTGTGTCCTTTCCTCCCATGCACTCCTAACCCCCTAAGTGGTCTCCCTGTGCATACACTGCCCTTCTGTTCTCCCATGATTGATCTCTCCAAGGAGTGTATCTACCTGATGTAAATGTTCAGCCCAGATGCCAGTCTTTTATTTGGCTGGAAGCTACAGGAGTTGGTTCAATACCAGACCTGAAAGGCAGCTAGGGGCCATAGTCTCAGAAGTTTCACCAGGCTCTATCAGACCAGCAAGCTTGGTCTTTTTTTTTTCTTTTCATAATGTTGAGTTTTGTTCCACATTGTTCTCCCATTCTATCCAGGATCTCCTACTCTCTTACACATATCCCCCTCTGAGTGGCTGACAGTGTAGCTGGGCACTATCTAGTTCTTTTGGTCTCATGGTGTGTTGGATTGGGTTCTCTAGAGAAACACAAAAACCAGCAAAGTATATATATATATATTTATAGAGAGAGAAAGAGAGAGAGAGAGAAATTTATCTTAGATAAATGGCTCACAAGCGTGTAGAAGCCGACAAGTTCAAGCTGAAAAGTTCGTCTCTGGAGGGGGATGGGGTCCAGGGCCGTCTGGCTTCCGCACGCACGGCAGAGGAGTTCAAGTCACAAAGTTCGTCTCTGGAGAGAGATGGGGCCCGGAGTCATCTGGTTCCCGTAAGCACAACAGAGCCGAGAGAATCAAGCTGACACGCAGTGCGCTGGTCGCTGTTCCCAACAAAGAATGAATCCGAAAACCTCCAGGGCGAGCAGCGAGCTGCTCGCTCCAGGAAGTATATAGTCCGGAATGCTGTTCTTCCAGTTTGTCCCTGGGATAGCATTGCAGGTAGGCCACACCCCTGGGGAAACTCCCCCTAGGCCGACCGGCCGCTTAGAACGCAGTCATGTGATCCATCATGGGAACCACCACTCACAACTGGAGTCCAGCCAAGTTGACACATCTTCAACTATCACACATGGTCATATAGGCTGAGGATTGCATGGTCTACCAGTCTCTTGGACTAATTGTTCCATGTGTCTTTGGTTTCCTTCACTCTTCTTTGCTCTGGATGAGGAAGAGACCCATCATTGTATCTAGATGCCCGCTTGCAAGCTTCTAAGATCCCAGTCACTACTTGCCCAAGTAGGATGCAGAACAATGTTTTTTTGTAATATGTTATACCAAATCAGCCTGATGTCCCCTGGGACCATGGTCCCAAGCCCACAGGTCCAACTACTCACTCCCTCTGGGTAGCTGGCTGTGGCTGAGAAGTGACCACAACCTTGTCCCTTGTCAGCTCTACTGTTTAACTGGAAATTCTTACAGCACATACAAATACACTTGCAGAAACATCGTTTGCCAACCCTATAACTGGTCATGGGCATACTCACCCCTGCCTAGACATACCTGATCATTCAGCCTGTCCGCCCATCTATCCACCTGTAGATCAATGTTTGCCATCACTGACAATGCAATGCTGTATATGCAAAGGGGTTCATCTTTGTTGTCTGTATCTCCCACGTACCTCTCCTATCTCTTCCTCTTCCTCAAAGCCACTGTGTTGATCACTAACATTTGGTACATTGTCCTTCCCTTCACACAAATCAATACTTGTCTCTATCTATCTAGCAGCATTCCCCAGCTCCCCTCCCACTCCGGGTAACTATCAAATAAATTTCCTTCCATATATAAATCTTTCCTTGACTTTTGACAATAGTGGACTAATACAATATTTGTCCTTCTATGATTGACTTACTTCACTCAGCATAATGTCTCTGAGTTCACCACATTATGCAGTGTTTTGCAGATGCTATGTTATTCTTTAGAGTTGCATAGTATTCCATTGTGTTTATTATGTACCATAGCTTGGTTATCCATTCTTCTGTTGATGGGCACCTAGGTTATTTCCATCTTTTTGCTATTGTACTATGATGAACAGGGTGTGCATATAACTGTTTTTGTCCTGGCTCTCACTTCTTTAGGATATATACCTAGTAATGAGGTTTCCTGGTCAATTGGTATTTCTAATTCTAACTTTTTGAATCACCATACTGCTTTCCACAGTGGCTGTATCATTTTATAGTCCCACCAGTAGTGTATGAGAGTCCCAATCTCCCCGCATCCTCACTAGCATTTGTTATTTTCTGCCTTGCTGAATGAGCTTTATACTCTTTCAAGAACTATCTATATGGCATCAAATTGAAAACAGCAATTTGAGAGACAGATAAGAAGCTTAGGGGGCAGTGACTTTATGTTAACGAGAGAGGAACAAAAAGGAGGAACACAAAAGGAGGGTGAAAATGGTTGCACAACTCAAAGAATATAATCAATATCATTGAATTTTATTACATTTAGAAATGGTTGAATTGGTGTGTGATTTGCTATGTACATTCTCAACAACAACAAAATAAATAAAATTTAAAGAAAACAAAATGAAGTCCATTCATTTCTCCCAGCCCTCTCTTACCTGTAAAATACAGGTTGAAGCAGTCAGAGTTTTGAAACCGGGACAGTAATGAGGGAACCACAAACTATGCTTACTATTCTAAGAGACCTTAGATAAAAAGTGCCCTTACCCATATATGGCTGGAGCCTGCCGGGGGAAAGCATTGTAACCACTTGCCCATGTGATCTCTAAGGGCTCTTATACATCATACAACTCACCATAAATATGAAACAAAAGTAGGCCTCAGTGAAAGCTGTAACCATCTGAACTGAGGACCGGCTGAGCTGGAGTTTCTGGGCAGGAGGCTGCCCTCTCGCCTCCACCTCCCTCGGACCATTAACAGTGCCGTGCTTGGACGCCTACAGGGATCCTGGAGGAGGCAAAGGCTGTATGAATGCCATCACTATTTTTCAAATTTTGAAAAGTAAATACTGGTGGCTCTGGCAACAACAGAACCTTGGGAATAGCTGAACCTCAGAAGTTTTCCTTTCCTTTCTCCGGCAACACCAGGAGGGAGCCTTTTAATGAGGACCTGCAGCACAGGGAAACAAAGCAGCAGTGTTTGCATACAAAGCAAGGCGCTGGCAATTTTCTAGGTTTAGTTTCTTATGAATGCCAAAGTCATTTGTTTTGAAAATAAGAGCCTCTCCTTTGCCCTCAGCATCCCTGTTAAGAAATTAAACCACAAGATTAATTCTGTTTAGGCCTGCAGAGTGTTGGGCAAATTTTCCAAGATACCATAGCACCTTCTCCAGGTAAAGCATTAGAGGACAGGAAGGGCTAGACCAGTTAGGCCACATGCTAGCAGTTTGATCTCAGGCAAGTTATTTACTCTCCATTTCCTCCCCTTAGCTAAAAAACGAAACAAGGAAAACAGGGTTGCTGTGAAATGCCTGGCCCCAACATATCAAACAATGGAAAAACTAACAGAAAATCTACAGGAAAGTGTAATATTGGGCCATGATGTGTTACCATGTTCAAAGTAATTTAAAGCAGCTTTCTCCCTTTCTCTCTCTTGCTCTCTCTCTCTCTTTTTTTTTTTTTTT
>NW_006922120.1:454536-456448 GCF_000298275.1 Orycteropus afer afer
TTTTATTGTGGTAAAATATATATAACAAAATTTGTCATTGTAAGTGCCATTAATTTTATTCACAGTATTTTGCAACCTTCACTACTATCTATTTCCAAAACATTTCTACTACATGAACAGAAACTTTGTACTCATCACAAACCCCGCCCCCCCCACTTTGGTAACCACTAAAATGTGCCTAAGGTATTTGACTACTAACCAGAAGGTTGGTGTTTAAACCCACCAGCCACTCAACTCCTCGGAAGGAAAATAGGGTAATCTACTCCTGTAAAGATCACTGCCTTGGAAACCCAATGGGGGTCGCTATGAGTTGATGGCAGTGGGCAATGTTTTCTGTCTCTATGAATTTGTTTATGATGGTATCTTATATGTTGTTGTTGTTATGTGCCGTTGAGTCGATCCCGACTCATAGGGACCCATCCTTGTGTTTCCGAAGCAGTATCACTATGGAAGTAGATTGCCCAACCTTCCTTCCGAGGAGTGGCTGGTGGGTTTGAACTGCTAGCCTTATATATTTGTCCTTTTGTGTTTGGCTTACTTAACTTAGCATAATGTTTTCAAGTTTCATCCATGTTATAGCGTGTATCAGAACCTCATTCCTTTTTATGTTTGAGTAATACTCTTTTGGATATATGTACCACATGTTGTTTATCCACTCATCCATTGGTGGACACTTGGGTTGTTTCCAGCTTTTGACTATTGTGAATAACGTTGCAATGAACAGTGGTGTACATGTGTCTACTTGAGTCTCTGTTTTAAATTCTTTTGGATCTATGCCTAGGAGTAGAATTGCCAGGTCATATGATAATTCTAGGAGCTCTGGTGGCGTAGTGCCTATGGCATTTGACTACTAACCAGAAGGCTGGTGGGTTCAAATCCACCAGCCACTCCTCAGAAGGAAGGTTGGGCAATCTACTTTCATAGAGATACCGCCTCAGAAACCCAAGGAGGGGTCGCTATGAGTCGGATCTGACTCGATGGCAGTGAGTTTGGTTTGTTTTTTGGAATGGCTGCGACAATGGGCTCAAAATAGCAAATATTGTGAGGATGGTGTGGCTAGGCATTGTTCGTTCTATTGTACAAAGGGTCACTGTGTCGGAGCTGACTCTACTGCACCTAACAATGACAACAATGGCTAATGATCGTGAGTATTTCTTCATGTGTTTTTAGCTGCCTGAATGTCTTCTTTGGTGAAGTGTCTGTTCAAGTCCTCTAAAGCAGCAATCTTTATGATACCTCACAATGCTTCTGATTAGACTAGGTATGTAATAAATTCTTTATGGATCCTTACAATGGAAAACTACTAACAAACAAAGTTTAGATGCTTTGTCAAGGTTATTTTGGTGCACAAGAGCCTGGAACTAAAATACAGCTAGCCTAAAAAAGTCCTTCAATTTCTGGGAAGATTTTATAATTATAACTTTAATGCATTCTCATCAAAACTAGATATTTCCTATTTTTGAAGTCATGGAACTATTTATGAATATATATTTTGAAGTAGAACTTTGATTAATCTGTAACATACGTGAGTGTATATAGATATGTATATGTATATATACAACTGTATACATATAATATGAGGAGCCCTGATGGCACAGTGGTTAAGTGCTCAGCTACTAACTGAGAGGTCAGCAGTCTGAACCCACCAGCCACTCCATGGGAGAAAGATGTGACAGTCTGCTCTTACAAACATTATAGCCTTGGAAACTTTATGGGGCAGTTCTACTCTGATCTACAAGGTCACTATGAGTTGGAATTGACTCAAAAGCAGTGGGTTTTGGTTCAGTATATATGTATGTGTGTGTATATGTATATGAACAGTTACATATATATATATATATATATATTGTTGTTGTTGTTATGTGCCGTCGAGTCAGCCCTGACTCATAGCGACCCCTCCTTGGGTTTCCGA
>NW_006922120.1:456627-475864 GCF_000298275.1 Orycteropus afer afer
TAGTGATACTGCCTCAGAAACCCAAGGAAGGGTTTCTTTGAGTCGGATCCGACTCAGTGGTGGTGAGTTTGGTTTTTTGGTTTGGTATACACACATGTAGGTGAAAGAGTAATTCCATACACATGAAGGAAAGTACATGAAATAAAGCATGAAATAATATGCTGGCTTATATATATATAATATAGTGGAAAGAAGATCAGATTACAATTTAAACCACCTGCTTTCAAATGGAAAATGGCAAAAGTCTTCAGGTAAGTTTCAAACCTCTCTGATCAGCTATTGTATTTTCATTATTTTAAAAAACAGACATTAAAAATACCTCAGAATATTGCTGTGATCCCAAGGAGAATAACTAGAACATAGAAGGAGAAGCTTCTAGAACATAGAAGGAGAAGCTACTGGGAAGCAACGTTGTTCCAGATCATGCATATCATTAAATTTGTTATAACACTTTCTTGGCATTATCCCCAATGATAATAAGAGCTTGAGTTAATAACAATTTTTAAAATATGAAGTTTTCTTTTTCTGGATTTCTGATAAAACCATAATATACTTTAAAATCACATTTTCTATTAGGGGCAACAATTTGGTTGCAATAGAAAAATACAGACTTTTGAAAACAGACCTCTACTCTTGCTTTCTCTTGTCTTTTACAAGTTCACTACCAGACCTCCCACCAGCAATGAAGCTTCTCCACACAGAGAAGTAAGGACTTCCAGTGCCAGCATGGTCATCACAATAAGAGGGTTACCTAACTCTGTGTCTGGACAGATAGCCCACTCTAGCATGCTGCCAGATGAACATGTAGTCAGAACCCAACAATCTCAGGAAAAAAGCCTAAGTGTAATTTAATAAGCTCCCTCTCTATTTCCTATTATTTTTATTTGCTTAAAAAAAGAGTACTTGCAGGAGACATCTGAGTGCATTTTTTGGCAGGCAGTTAAACTAATTATCTTTGCCTATTCATAGGATGAGTAGTGTGATGGAGAAAATCCAAATTGGGGGGAAAAAAAAGGAGAAGGGGAAAAGCCAATTTCCCATCTTAAAAATCTTTCTGCATCTTAAAATACTTCTTGGATTAAAAAAAAGAAAATCTCACTCGTGATTAAGGCTTGGAGTCCTCAAATGATTTTTTGGAATGTAACTGTTAGAAGACCCAAATAGTAACTATGGTGTGTTCTTTATTGATACAAAATCTATGTCATCTGATGTTATGTATGAGGTTCCAAAATATGAGGCTGAAGGGAACTAAGAGAAAATGGTGTTTCCCCAAGGAAAGCTGTGACTGTGAATGCTAATATATGAGTCTTCTAGAAAACTTTGGAGACACGCTTTCATGTCTGGTATGTCCCCAGCATCATGAGGCTAGACAAGAACTGGACAGGAAAAAGGCTAATATTGCATTTGGACTAGAAATCTGCATTTTAAATAGTATTATAAGGTTAGAGACCCAATGGTGTAGTAGCAAGATAAACTTCAAATGTATACACAGAATATAGGCAAGGAAACTTCATAATCTTTTGATTTTGGGAAAATCAAGGACCTAAGAGCTTAAGAACTTACCCAGGATTGAGAACCAGCCCTCTAATGTCTTCTGCCTGCCAATCTATTCTTATTGATTCTACATTTTTTACTATTCTGCCCAAGCTTTGACTTTCTTGAATTTAAAATGTCAATGGCAGCATCATTGGTTGGTATCAATCCCATATAAGACAATTTAGAGTTTAGTAGTAAGTTTGAAAACCCTATGGTGCACAGTTCTACCCTGAAATACATGGGGTTGTCATGAGTTAGAAATCAGCTCAATGGTAGTTGGTGGTTGGTAACTTATGAGATTCACAGAAACCTGCATGATCACACATCATTTGTCAGAAACATCTCGTCCTGCATAAGCTCCACTAGACAAACAGAACTCCAGCTCTTAATATCCCCATGAGCTATCCTTTTCTCATTGCAAAAGGACTGAACCCTAGTAAAAAAAGCATCTCATCTGTGGTAGTTATGTTTGTGTGTCAACTTGGCTGGGCCTGGTTGAGTGGCTGGGCAGCTGGTGGTAGTTATTCCCCATGATGTGACTACCACAAACAGCTGAGTAGCTGCTTTAGGGATATGGTCTGTTTCCCATTATAACAAACAACTTTGAAGAAGGTCTCTACCTTAAGGCACACTTGAACCCTGCATGTAGCCATGTCATTGTTCAGCAGCCTGCCAACCTTGAGACTTTCAGTGGACTTGAGTCAATGGCCTGCAGTGTTGTTTGGTAACATTGGGACTGTGCCTTTTCACTTGTTGACCTTGGGTTTGTCAGCCTCAGCAGCCAGAAGCTGTCTGAGTGAAGAAAAGCCTCCAGCTTCAGTGGACTGGAAGCAGGAGGCAGAGCTGAAGCCCAAGGTTGAGGGGCTTTCACCCAGCCCCTAGAGCCTGCCATTTTGAACTTGGACTTCTAGCCTCCAAACTGTAAGAGAATAAACTTCTGTTTGTTAAAGCCATTCCATTTCTGATATAGTCCTGTCAGAGCGGCACTAGGTAACCAAAACATGATCTGAGGCCCAAATGAATCCAAGCACGGTCAACAAGGAAAGTAACTGGTCCTGGCGATTATGATGTTGACTGGCTACAGAGCATGCACCATGAACACTAGTCCCAAGCATTTCCCTACTTTTACACCAGTCATTAGTAGCCATAAGGAAGGGAAATTTCTCTCTTGTTTTGTTTTCTTGGGGGAAAAAGCATGAAAATGGAGAGTACTAAACTCCACTATGTGCACTTAAGTGTTTAAAACCACACACAATGTAAATAAGATCTTGATGTATATTTTACATTTAATAATTTTTTTCTACATTGTGAAAATCTACATTTGATGACTCAATTTATAATATGTAAGATTGTAAGTAAGGAGTAGAATTTTCCAAGTGAAGAGAAAAGCTTACTGGCATTTACTCCTAGCATTTGTCCCTGTGTTTATGCAACAGAACTTCAAGCAATTCTCTGGTTTAAACAACAGGTGGCACTGCCATTTCTACATTTTCCCTGGCAACATCCCTTTGCAGTTTGCAATTTCACCTTCCAGGAGGCATTAGCAGTTTTTGTAATCATCTCCATCGATAGCATGTACATATGTTCCTATGTGTAAATGCAAACACATGTAGGGAAATGTTGGAATTTGTGTAAATGAGGTTTTACCAATCACCACCCTTCCCCATACCCAACACCCCTCCCCACACAATCCTGTACACACAGGGGTTATCTTCCTCATGGAAACATCACAGCAGGGAAAACACAGACAGAAAACAGATTCAGCTATATTTGTTCTGATCCTGAATTATATACATGTGTATATGCACTCCCACTCCTCACCCCCATGTCCCTCCATGCACACAAGAGAACAACTACATCACAAGGTACTATAGCAAATTTTAGGCCAATGACTGAGAAACCTGGGACCTGGGAACTCTGCCATGTTTTTCAATTCACATCAAGAAAAAAATGCTCTACTATTGTCCATTTCTCTTAAGCATCATCTTTACTCTTCCGCACCAAAAGAGCATGCTTAATAACTAGAAGGAATGATAGGTATAGGAATTACATTCCCACAAGGAAAATATAGAATTCAGGACTGCTTTTTCAAATGCACCAAGAAGATAGATTACATTTCATAGGCTTATTGTGTGTTCTTTAATTTAAATATGAGAAAATTGCTGTGTTGAGAATCTCTCATTCAACATCTACAGCTCAGTTTTTTATTCATGTGTATAATTTTATTACGTACTAGCAGGGACTATATGAGATACAGACTATAACATAACAGTTACTGGTTGGATATATTAATTTTATTTAATTTGTGTTCTTTTTTTTTTAAAGGAATAGTTTAACATTGGAAGTCTTGCCAATGCAGCAAGGACAAAATCAAACTGACTGATGGGCAAGTCACAGCCTAGAGGGAAACATCCAGTAGGAAGCAAGCTAACACGTTTAGCTGGAGTACCTCACTCACTCATTGCCATCGAGTCGGATCGGACTCATAGCGACCCCTTCTTGGGTTTCCGAGGTGGTATCACTACGGAAGTAGATTGCCCAACCTTCCTTCCGAGGTTGGTGGGTTTGAACCACCAGCCTTCTGGATAGCAGCCAAATGCCTTAGGCACTAAACCACCAGATCAAAAATACATCTGTGTAAAAGTGGATGAATGAGTGTGAGGAAAATTACATGAAAATCATAGGCTGAACTAGGACCAGAAGATGTGCTGTCTTGTATTGTCCTTGTGTTCCTGTTATATAGTAACAAATGTCCACATTCTGCTTTCTGAGAACAGAAGGTGGGGAAAAGGCCTCTTGAGAGACCTTTGGGTATGTAGTTTACGGGTCTTATTAATATTATTTTACAAACAGAAAAAAAAAGAGAGAAGAATACAGGGAATAAAATAAAAATTTATCACCCAGAATTCAAAGGCATTAGAGAAATATGTTTTTCACTAGTAATTTTGTCCTTAAGAGAAAGTATGTGTCTTAAACAACAAACTGTGCATTGTAGCCCATGTGACTTCCTGGAAATCAGATAATATTGTGTCTGTGCTTTCTGGAGGAAGTCGGGGTTCATGAAACAATAAGAACTTTGAACCAAGAGACACAGGTTTAACCCTAACTCTACCACTTACTAGCTGGTTAACCACAATCACATTATTAACCTCTCTGAACCTCAATTTCCTAATTTGTTAAATGATGATATAACATATCCTTTATAAAAGCTCCTGTGACGAAAAAAAGATTATTTGTTTATAGTAGGAGTTTAATAAAATGCTAGTTTCAGGCTTCTGACTTCAGTAGGTAGCTTCTTTTAATTTCCCATTAAAAAAGCCATGAAGATACAAACAATTTAGCCACAGTCAACCATAAACTCAAGAAAGATCCCATATCCAACGATCTGAGGAAATTCCCTTTAAGTGCAACACCAATAGGTGAGGGTTCTACTATCTAACAAGCAGATGTTGTTAGCAGCCACCAAGTCAGTCCCTGATTCATGGAGACAACAGAGTGAAAGGCTGCCTGGTCCTGTACATTCCCATGATCAGTTGCTGACTGGACACTGTGATTGATAAACCCTATTACTGGCTGATTTTCAGAAGGAGGTCATCAGGCCTTCCCAGTCTGTCTCAGTTCGGAAGCTCTGCTAAAACTTGCTCAGCACCAGAGCAGCACTCAAGCCTCCACTAACCGATGGGTGGTGGCTGCACATGACGCACATTGGCTGGGAACTAAATCCGAGTCTCTTGCATGGAAGGTAAGAATTCTACCACTGCACAAACTCACAAACATTCAACAATTGGTTAGCATTTTTAAATTGAAGATCCAGAAACCCATGCACTCATCTCTCTTCATATGAAAGTGGGTATTTTTAGCTAGCTACTGCCAGGTTGGCCCTGTCTGTCTACTAACAAATGCAGACCAGAAACAGAAAAGAATGAACATGGGGTCTATTAAAAAAAAAAAAAAAAAAAATCAGTGCAGTACAAATGGAAAGATTATGCTAAAATCACAGGAAAAAAGAAGCATACATTGAAAATCTTTCAGCCCTGGAAACAGAAGAAATTCTTATGTCCCCAATAAGATACAAGAAGGCAGAGACTCTGTGGAACAGGAGCAGGGAGCCTGGAGGAGCAAAGGAGCACAGATGAAAGCAGAATGAGGAAGGGGCAGGAAACTAGCTGAAGTAGAAGAAAGGCGGCGGCAAGGAAATTGAAATTACATTTGCTGTTAGTTGTTGACAAGTCAGCTCTGAGTCATAGTGACCTTATGTGCAACAGATGAAATGCTGCCTGGTCCTGTGCCATCCTCACAACTGTTGGTATGTTTGAGCCTATTGTTGTGGCTACTGTGTCAATCCATCTTGTCTCTTTTTTGTTGACCCTCTAGTTGATCAAACATGATGTCCTTTTCTAGCAAATGGTCTTGGCATAGTACTTACAGCATTTGACTGCTAACTAGAAGGCTGGCATTTCAAACCCACCAGCCACTCCTCAGAAGGAAGACTGGGCAATCTACTTCCGTAGAGATACTGCCTCGGAAACCCAATGAGGGGTCGACAATTGACTCAATGGCAGAGAGTTTTTTGTTCTGTTTTTTGTTTGTTTGGTCTTTCCTGATGATTTGTCCATCAATATTCAAATAAGAAATGATGGAGAAGCAGTTTAGACTTTCAGAGCCATCCTATCATGAGGGCTTAACTCTAAGAATGGTGGAGAAAGGGGATTTCCCAGTCTTTTTTCTATGATATTTATGTATACTTTGTTGATATGATTTTTCACTTAACACTATGAGTATCTTTCCAAAGTTTTTTTTTAAAGTATATATAGAATAGAAACCCAGATATCAAGAATATGAACATTTTTAAGGCTTTTGGTACACACTGTTAATTTGCTATTCAAAGAGTATCATAAAAGTATGAGACAACTAGTGCCACCATTGTTAGTTTTTATTTATTTATCTATTTATTTTTATTTTGAAAGAGTTTGAAAGTTAGAGATAAGCTGCAAAAACAGTAAAATTATTTTCTTCTGAACAATTTTAGAGTTCATTGCCAACATGATGCCCATCACCTCCAAGTTGTGTATTTCCTCTACACAATGACATCATCTTACATAGCCACAATGCAAATAAGAAAATCAGGATTAAGGCTGCTTTATTACTACCATCTAATCCTTAGACTCTATTTAAGGTTGGCGGGAGCTCTGGTAGCATAGTGGCTAAGGCACTTGACTGCTAACCAGAAGGCTGGTGATTCAAACCCACCAGCCACTCCTTGGAAAGAAGATGGGGCAATCTACTTCCTTAGTGATACTGCCTCAGAAACCCGAGGAGGGGTCGCCATGAGTCGGGCCTGACTCGATGGCACATAACAACAACAACAACAACAATCATTCTTAATAATGACTTCACAAGCAAAAGGATATATTTAGAATCACAACTTACACTTCCTTGACTTTCGTGACCTTGACACTTTTAAAAATTAGTGGCCAGTTATTTTATATAATGACCCTCAATTTGAGTTTGTTTGATGTTCCCTCATGGTTAGATTCAGGTTATGCCTCTTTGGCATGAATATCACAACAATGATGCTGTGTTTTCCTTATTATATCCTATCAGGTGGTACATAATTTCAATCAGCTTTATTACTGTTGCTGTTAACTTTGATCACTTGGTTAAGGTGATATCTGCCAGGCTTCTCCACTAGGAAGTTACTTATTTTCCCTTTATAATTAATAAGTATTTGTAGAGAAGGTACTTTGAGACTATGCAAATATTCTATTCCTCATCAAACTTAGGCTTTAAGCATTGCGTTGATTTATTCAAATCAATGTGAACTCATGAATACCTATTTTATTCAATGAGTTATAAGCTTTTACTACCATTATTATTTTGATGATCCAGTTGTCCTAGAGTTGGCAAGTTTCCTAGCCCCCTCAAGCTGGCTCTCAGGTCCTTTTGATACCCTTTCTTTATTAAACAAGATATTCCAGGCTCACCTTCCGTCCCAGCTCTAGGATCAGTCATTTCTCCAAGGAAGCTTGCTTCCTTTTAAGTGGAGAACAGTATTTGAAACCAAGATTTTGGCACTAGGAGTGTTCTAGGTGTTGCTGCTCTTAAGCGCTCTCGGAAGAAGAGCTAAAATATATTTATGCATACTTACTGCACATACACAAAGATTTACTACTATATTTCTACACATCTCTCTCCATATTGAAAATCATGAGTTCACACCAGTATCTCCAATGAACACAGCTCATCCTACTTCCCTCCCTTACCATGTATGTAACATATTTGTCTTTTCTCTGGCAGTAAGAAAGCTGGCTCCTCTTATCTTTAATATTTTTACTTATTTGATCAATCCCATTACTGCACCCCTTCCCTGTGTAGATGCCCTTATCACCTTACTCAGGCTCCAAAACAAGTCATGTCTCTACTGCCGCATGGCCCTGGCACACTCACCCACTCTCTTCACTTTTTCTGAGCTCTGACACGTGGCGTCTTCAACCAGTGTCCAAAGTTGCCCTCCCCTCTGCCTTAGATGCCTACCTTGCTTTGCCTCATCTAATGGCTTTTGGACTGGATTGTAAACAAATAGTTAAAAACAAGAGATGTTATCAACAGTTCATTGATCTTATGTTTCTTTGTGTGAAAACTTGATTATATGACCTTTGTCTATTGACCTACATTGATCTTTGTTGATTTCTTATTGATTAGTTTGCACTCTTTGTATGGCAAGTGTATTAACACTTTGTTTTAAGTGTTGCAACTCATTTCTTAATTTTTTCTTTGGTTCTTAACAACTTATTTTTTTAATAGAGAAGTTTTATTTTGTTGATTTAGAAAGTCTGAATGCTTGCTTTTCTATTGCCTCTTAGCTCCATCTGTTTCTGAGCCTTTGGAATTTCTCTGTTGCTGTCTATCCATGGTTCTCAATACAAGTGATTTTACCCTCAAGGGATATTTAACAATGTCAGGAGACACTTCTGATTATAGTAACTCGATGGAGGGGCGGGGACTGATGGTTGCAACTGACATCTAGCAGGTAGAGACCACAGATGCTGCTAAACATCCTACCATGCACAGGACGGGAGCCCTGGTGGTATAGTGCTTAAGATATCTGACTGCTAGCCAGAAGGCTGGGGGTTCAAACTTACCAGCCACTCCCCAGAAGGAAGGTTGGGTAATCTACTTCTGTAGTGACACTGCCTTGGAAACCCAAGGAGGAGACGATGAGTCAGACCTGACTCCACGGCAGTGAGTTTGGTTTGTTTTTTCATGCACAGGACAGCCCCTACAACAAAGAATTATCTAGCCCCAAATGTCAAAAATGCCAAGATTATAAAAACCTGTTACATACTCTATCAACTGCTTAATAACTGTTTTTTTTTTTTTTTTTTTCCATTCCTTCCAAAACAAGATATGCCAGAGAAAAGGCTAATAAAGGAAGTATGTTTAATGTAGGCAAAGACTATCTCCAAATCCTAATTTGGTATACAAATCTTGGGCACAGAATCTTCTATAAACCAAGGGCACTGGCTAAAACAAAACAAAACTACCACTGTTATTCCAACAAAAGACTGTCTTAGCTGAGCTCTCAGCATAAAAATATTCACTTGCTCCATACAATCTTGACTCTATATTTGTCAGGTTGTCAAGAATTCATATCTAGATTATCTGGGCACATTTGCACTATCTTAAATGCCAATGAAAAACCAAAGCAATGAGTTACTTAATTTTGTCAAATCATTTAATGCTAGTATCAAGGATCTTGATATGCAAAAAGAAAAAGAAACACACATACACATAGACATTTATTTTTAGAAAATAAAGAATGGTGTTAAAAATTAAATCCTTGCCTTCTTAGATTTCTGGGGTTTGAAAGAAAATACTTACATAGCAGAATAACCTGAGGAAATTTAACAAGATATATTATAAAGAAAAGAGATTTTTAAATGTTTTCTCTTCACCCACACAGTATATATCTTCCTGTTTATAGAATTGTTACTGGCAGGCCAGAAGAGTTTACTATCATTTTCACAAGTATTCAATTCTTAGAACCAAGGGATTTCACAAGCTGTTCGACCCAATCAGAGCAATGTCTTAGGGTGTCTCTGTCCTAGATCTGTCTGAACAAAATCTTATCCTGCTGACAGAGTTAGCATTACTTTTTACCACCACTGCACAGGAGTACAGTTGAGTGCTAAATCCTGCAAGACTTATCTAGAGGCTAACAGCCAGACAAAGAATCTATGCTGGTTTCCTTTTCTGTAGCACAGTATCTCCAAAAAAATTACTCTGGGTAAGACAGTATTTTCAGAAACTATGATTTTCAAGGAGAAACTGCTAAAATTGTTAGGGAGCTTCTTGTAGTCTTGATTTCCTAATTAGTTATGGGAACTTACATAATGAAGGGAACTCTGCTATAGGCCTACTTAGGTTCCAAAAGTCTACTCACTCTATAAATTTTGTTCCCTTTCCTACAAGCACTAAACCCAGCTTTGCATTCCAAATTTAAACCACTCTACTTCAAATGTTTTAGTCTCTTTCCTGACTCATTACAAGAAAGTAGTCTATTACAGTGATAAAATTATAATTATTAAATAACAAACAATCATAGCAGCTATGATTCTATTATTATTAACTCAAAAAACTCACATAATTTTACATGTGTAATCCTATTACAACTGACAAAGTGGATAATACAATTATTATTCTGCTTTATAGATTAATAAAAACTGAAACCCAGGAGTCTGATTAACTTTTTGTAGGTCAGAACCAGGATTGGAACCAGAAAGCCTGATTGTGAAATCCACGGTCTTAACCACTATTCTGCCTCTTCAGTTTCCACCCTCCTCAAAGCTATGTATATGGTTTCTCTCAGGTTCTCGAAATTTTTATTATTATTATTTTTTAAGAGCTTGTTTTACATTCAACGTAATGTAACACGTACATTTAATTTCATTCCCCATTCGCCATGTCCAACCCTAACCCAGTCTCCTCCTCTTCCAACCTTGCAACCCTCCCCCACACCCCTCATATTTGTGCACTCCTGTTTGTCCTGCATTTCCTCAATTTGAATGTTGGTCCTTTGGTGCACCATAGTCTATTGCTCTAAGGGATGTATTACCACAGAGTATGTAGGTGCGTCGTCATCCTGTGTTGAATGGTCTGCATGTACATCTTGTTAACTATTGGGCCGAGAGCCAGCCCCTGGGGCGGAGTTCTATTCCAGACGCAGAATGTATTCCAGGGCCATAGTATTGGGAGTCTCACCAGATTTCATCTGACCAGTAATTCTGGTCATTATTGAATTTTTGGATTATGTTCCACGTTTTCCCTCCCATTCTACCCAGGATCTCCAGATCTGATCCTTTCCTGAGTGGTTGGCATTGGTAGCCAGGCACCATCTTGTTCTTCTGGTCTCGAGGGCCATCGTGTGCTAGGGCTGACTGCTTTTAAGTGCCCTTTTTTTTTTGCACTCTTCTTCACTTCTGACACTAGGAGACCATTAGCTGCATCTTAGATGGTTGCTTGAAATCTTTTAACACCCGGGTCACTACCCACCAATGCAGGATGGAGCAATGCTTTTATGCATTTTGTGGTGCCAATTGAGTCTGGTGTCCCCCACTACTATGGTCCTGAAGCAGTAGATCTATTGGATCTCTCCCATAGTGTCTGGATGTCTGTGAGGGATTACTCTGTGTCTGTCTTCTATTGTTTCTGTAAGGATTGCAGGTATTTGGTATCACTGGTGTCTGTGCAAGATTAGCCTCAGCTGAATCTATCCTTGGTCTAGAGTATACTTCTGTTCACTGACATCTGATCACCTCAGGTGTTTATGTAGGTTCTTGAAGTTTTATGCAAAAAGAAATGTTACCTCTTGATAAGAAGAAAAATTCCTTTTATGTAACTTGGCTGAATCTGAAACTCTTCAATATTCTTTATAGTATCAACCCCATAACCTCTTTTCTATAAGGCCTAAATACCTGGGCATATATTTGGGTCATGTTTATATACATGCCAACATAAATTTTTATAGGTTTGTTTAGGTCAATGGAAAATTAAATTGCAAAAATAAAAGCTAAAGAGAACTTCACTTGCTTTGAGAAGATAATGAGCAACTCTTCTCAGTGCTGATGGCAGAAACTTGACTATCACAAAATAGTTATCAACTTAACTGAGAAAAGAATGATGAGAGTGTTTCAAAAGCTCCTCTCTCTCAACCTTAGGTGAACATCAGGAGGACCCCTTCTGTTGCCCCTGTGGCCACCAGCATGTTTCAGGGAAGTAAAAGGAACTTTGAAGTCTCCTAACATGGGTACATAATTCCACTATGTTTTTCTCTTTAGGTACAAAATATAAATCTACTATAATTAGAAATGTTTAGATAATCATCCTGAGATGAGGATGGTATATTTTGATTGCTGATCCACCTACACTGTCTCACACAGCCCCTGCCATAGGCAATCTGTGGGCAGGCAATGGGAGAGCATGAACGAAGCCCATGGAAGGACTCAAGTCCAGGGATTTGGTCTCCTACAGCAACAAAGGTACTTGCCTGACCGACCAGTCACCTGATCCAATCCAAGTGCCTGTCACATAGCTATGAGGAAAGAAAGAGGCCAGGAGATGTTTCTTGGGAGGCAGGAGATTCACTTATCAATCACTGTATTACTGATCAGCCTCTGCTCTCCTCAACATACTACTTAATCACTCTATTGATGAAAAGTCATCTCAGTTTTATAATTCTGTTACTTCCTCAGCAATACAGACAAAAATTTCAAGGATCAAGTTTTTCTGTTGGCATATTTTTATTCATTTTTTTAGTGAATCAAAAGTTATTCAAATGGAAAATGGAAAAATTAAACTGTGCTTTTCATTGAATTACTTAGCATAAAATAACAGCACCTCATTTTCTGAATGCTATATTGTTTTGAAAATGTGTTGGTGATTTATTTGAAGGTTTGGCTCGAGGAATACCCAAAGTTGTTACATAATCAGGGTTTTCTCTCCTAGGCCTTGAATGACACTGCTACATGGAAACAGGGACTCAGCAGCAACTGGGAGCAAGTACTGCTGATTATATAGCCCAAGACTGGTAGGATCTTTTCTGAATAAATAAAAATTTAATCATACTGCAAAAAATTGAAATCTATTGTCTTTATCAAGATGATACACTGCTGAGCTTAAGACTTTAATCCCTCTCTAAAAAGCCTAAGACCTTTTTGTGTAAGTTGATATGGTCTACACTGGTTTACAAAAACAGGTTGTCTCTCAAACATCAAAATGCATATATCATAAAGAAATACTCTCATAAGTAGACAAAGATCTGTGTACATAATATTTATAGAAGTAATTGTTATGGTGAGAAATGAGAGGCCTATGTCTGTCAGAAGTACAGTGAACAGTAAAAGGGTTAAGAACACGGGCCGGGTGACAAATGGCTTTGGTTTTAACCTTGGCTCTACTACACACTGTGTGACTTTGGGTAAGTTACTTAACCTTTCTGAATCTTGATTTCATCATCTGTAAATTAAAGGTTTAGAATAATGCCTGACCCATAACCAGTACTTAATAAATGTTAGCAATTATTATGTTACATTACTATTGTTATGAATGTGACCATCAAAAAAAAAAAAAGATATGTATCTATTAGCAAAGAAGACCATGAGTCATTGTTAAATGAAAAAAAAAAGTCTCAAGATACTGACAAATATAAGTACCATAACTTTCTATGCATACACATGCTTATATATGTGTATATGTATAAGATCTACAAGAATATAGACAAAATCATTAGAGTGGATGCCCTTAGGGAAGTTAGGAGTCACTTCCAGTTTTACTACATAGTGCCAGGGTGATCAGCCTTAACTCTAAATTTTCTCATCTAAATTTCCATTCTGTGAAGAATTTTCTATTTCCCTTTTTTACCATCAGGATGGTAGAATGTAGTTTAGGAAGAGCAGAGTGACTTGTTAACCTGTTAATTTTTGAAGCAGCAATAAAGTATACCACTCTGCTTCTCTTCCAACCAACCCATTCTCAACCAGGTGTGCCTCTTCATTTAGGGCAAAGGCAGGATTTTGTTCCTCTCCAACTTATTATGTAATTGTCCCAGATTCAGTCTTCACAGTGAATGAGAACAGCTAAGAGGAACAACCACTGTGAATTAAAGAAGCATCTACTTAAAAAAGCAAACTCTTGCTAATCAGTGAGAAGAGTCTCCAAAAATGATATGCTGAGGCAACTGATGGAGAGCTTTACTGGAAACATGTGTCTGCACATAACTATGGTCCTTTAAAATTAGCAATTAGAAAACAGAAGATTAGATAACACAGCAAGCTCTAGCTGATGAATTAAATATGTCTTATTACTAGATTATGGAATTCAGAGATATGATAGAGAAAATTGAATGTCTGAAAATGACCAAGTGAAACTGCATGCGAATCATTTTCTTTTTTTTCCCCTCACAGTTTTCACTAGAAAAATGTCATTCTGTGTTATTTTTTCAAAGTCACTACTATTTTAGGACTGTAAAGAAAAAAGACACATATTTTGTTACTTACAAAGTATAGGATGATGCTGAGAATGAATGGCTTCATTCTGGGTCCTAGCCTTGTTTAGAAAATGAAACCATGGTTTTCAACTTTGGGGCAAAGAGAGGCACATGACCTAACAGAAAAGAGAGAACATGCACAGGTGCCAAACTGCATGAGTTTAAATGTGGCCCTCCATTCTCTAGCTACTTATTGTGGGCAAGTTATTTAACCGCTGAAGCCAAGTTCTGCCCTCTGTTAAATGAGGATACTACAAGAAACCCCTTCCTAAGACTATTCTAAGGATGATTTGAATTAATACTGCAATGGGCTTAAAATCAGTGCCTGGCACTTAGTGCACACTTAGTAGCTGTTAGCTATTCTCTCAAAGATACCTGTGTGGAAGGTAAATATCGAGTATCTTGTGAAAATAAAGATAAAATAATGACAGTTTGTCTCCTTCCAATTATTATATGACTAGCACTATTGCACTGGATAAGGTGTTTGGCTGCTAACTAAAAGGTCAGAGGTTCAAACCCACCAGCCACTCTGTGGAAGAAAGAGGCAGTCTGCTTCTGGAAAGATTTACAGCATTGGAAGCCCAGAGTCAGAATCGACTTGATGGCAGTGAGCGAGTGAGAACACTATTAGGTAGAAGAGGACATAATAAGGACCTGCAGAGATCATCACATTTTCAGATGGTCAAATGTCTTGGCCAGGTCATCTAGGAGTAAATAGACACTAAACTCAGGTCTCTTATATCACAGTACAGTGTTTTCTCAACCATCCTACACTAGATTCTACTTTCTGCACTATGATATGGAGGAAAAGAAATAGGAATTATCCTAGAATACAATTATAGATATATAATAGAGCTGAAATGTTGTCTTTTTCCAGAAAAAGTAGTCTCACTGTAATCTCTGCCTAAATGACAAAAGTTTAAAGGCTATATATTAGGTGGATAGCATCTAGAAAGGAAGTTTGTGAAGCTCTGATCTAGCAGGGGAAAAATTACAAATAAAGCCCACAGATCACGCTGAACATGAGAACACACAGCAGAGAGGCTCTGTCCCCTGCATCCAAATATGTGCCAAATACGGAAAAATCTAATGTCCCTCTACAAACAGAAAATATGGATCAGTGACTTTGAAGGTCAGACTCTGTGGAAATGATTAAATCATGAAGAAAATTATGTTAGGGCAAAGAGTTTGCAACTCAGAAAAAGCTAGCTAGGTATCCTGTACATTCTGTTGAATTAAACCATAAGAAAGACACAGACTTTCTAAGACTCAGAACATTCAGAAAAGAGAGTGAGTTGGGCCTTCAGCTTGGCAATGTATCGTATTTATAAAAACAGTAACTATAATTTCTCCCTTCTGTCATTTGAGTGGATTATGACTATTTATACATATAGAGACAGACAAAAGATATAAAATCCTGTGGAGCAGCAGTTCTACTCTATAATACATTCATGGAGTCACCATGAGTCAGAATCAACTCAACAGCAACAGGTTTGGTTGGGTTACGGTTTACAGACATATACACAGATACAGAAGTGCTGATGTTACAGAGAGGGGGCGATAGAACTTTTGATGACTCAAGGAGCTTTATGCTAAGTGTATAGCTTTATGCTAAGGAGCTCCATCCCAGAAAGAACGTTGCCCCCTTTTTTTTTTTCAAATTTTTATTTTGATTTGGGTGAAAGTTTACAGAGCAAATTCACTTTCCATACAGCAGCTCGCATACACTTTGTCTCATGACATTGACTACAATTTCCCACAACACAACAGCTCCCCTTCCACTTACTCCCCATAGTTAGCTCTTCCCTGTGTCCTTTTCTCCCATGCATTCCTGCCCCCAAGCTGTCTCCCCATGCATATTCAGCCCTTCTATTCTCACAAGATTGATCTCTCCAAGGAGTGTATCTACCTAATGTAAAATGTTCAGCTCATAGGCCTGCCTTTTGTTTGGCTGGAAGCCACAGCAGTAGGTTCAATTCCAGACCTGAAGGCAGCTAGGGGCCATAGTCTCAGTGGTTCCATCAGGCTCTATCAGACCAGAAAACTTGGTCTTTTTTATGATTTTGAGTTTTGTTCCACATTGTTCTCCCACTCTATCCAGGATCTCCTAAAGAAATCCCCCTCCAAGTGGTTGACAGTGGTAGCTAGGCACCTTCTAGTTCTTCTGATCTTGTACTCATATAGGCTGAGGATTACATGGTGTACCAGTTGCTTGGACTAATTGTTTCCATGTGTCTTTGGTTTTCTTCATTCTTCTTTGCTCTGGATGAGGGGAGACCCATTGTTGCATCTAGATGGTCACTTGCAAGCTTTTAAGATCCCAGTCACTACTCGCCAAAGTAGGATGTGGAACAATGTTTTTGTGTAGCACGTTATGCCAATTGAGCTTGATGCCCCCTGTGACTATGATCCCGAGCCCACAGGTCCAACTACTTGCTCCCTCTGGGTAGCTGGCTATGGCCAAGAAGTGACTACAACCTTGCCCCTTGTCACCTCTACTATATACCTGGGAATTCTTATAGAACATACAAACACATCTGTAGAAACATTGTCTGCCAACCCTATACATGGTCTTTGGCATACTGCCCCCTGCATGGACATACCTAATAGTTCAGTCTGTCCACCCATCTATCCACCTGTATATCACTGTTTTCCTTCACTGACAATGTAGTACTATCCATGCAAAAGGGTTTCATCTTTGCTCTGTACAGGTCTTTTGCTGTCTGACCCTCCCATGCACCTCTCTACGTCTTCCTCTTCCTCAATGCCATCGTGTTGACTACTCACATTTGCTATATTGCCCTTCTCTTCACCCAAATCAGTACTTGCCTCTACCTATCTAACAGTGTTTCCTCCCCTCCCACCCCTGATAACTAACGAAGAAAATTTCCTTCCATATATAAACCTTTCCTTGACTTTTCACAATAATGGACTAATACAATATTTGTCCTTCTGTGATTGACTAGTAGAGGTGCCTTATTTCACTCAGCATAATGTCCTTCAAGTTCATCCACGTTATGCAGTGTTTTGTCGACACTACATTATTCTTTCGGGTTGCATAGTATTCCACTGTGTGTATGTAGCATAGTTCGGTTATCCATTCTTCTGTTGATGGGCACCTATGTTGTTTCCATCTTTTGGCTATTCTAAATAGTTCTGTGATGAACATGGATGTGCATATATCTGTTCTTGTCCTTGCTCTCACTTCTTTAGGATATATAACTACTAATGGAATTGCTGGGTCAAACAATATTTCTAATTCCAACTTTTTAAGAAATCACCATACTGCTTACCACAGTGGTTGTATCATTTGACAGTCCCACAGCAGGGTATGAGAATCCCAATCTCTCTTCATCTTCACCAGCATTTGTTGTTTTCTGTCTTGTTGAACGTTGCTACTAGGGCTGGGGCAAGATGGTATCTCATTGTTGTCTTGATTTGCATCTCTAAAGGTTCATGATCGTGAGCACTTCTTCATATGTTTGTCGGCCGCCTGAATATTCTCTTTGGTGAGGTGTCTATTCATGTCTTCTGCCTATTTTTTAATTGGATTATTTGTCTTTTTGTTGTTGAGGTGTTGGAATTTTCTATAAATTCTAGATGTAAGTCCCTTGTCAGATATATGTCATTGTCAAACATATTTTCCAATCTGTAGGTTCTCTTTTGACTTTTTTGGAGAAGTCTTTGGAAGCACATAAAAATTTAATTTTTAGAAGGTGCTGTTCATCTAGTTGATCTTCTGCTGTTTCTGCATTTTGGGTTATGCTTGATAGTATATTTTTGCCATACATTAGGGCCCCTAAATATGCCCCTTACTTTATTCAGGACCTCCATGTGCAAACTGAGGAGAAACAACTGCGAACATCCATTAATAATTGGAACATGGAATGTACAAAATATGAATCTAGGAAAATTGGAAGTTATCAAAAATGAAATGAAATGCATAAAGATTGATATCCTAGGCATTAGGGAGCTGAAATGGATCAGTTTTGGCCATTTTGAATCAGACAACCATATGATCTACTATGCTGGGAAGGAGAAATTGAAGAGGAATGGTGAGGCATTCATCATCACAAAAGATGTTTCAAGATCTGTCCTGAAGTACAATGCTGTCAGTGATAGGATAATATCCATATGCCTACAAGGAAGTCCAGTTAATATGAATATTATTCAAATTTATGCACCAAGCACCAAAACCAAAGATAGGAAATTGAAGATTTTTATCAACTTCTGCAGTCTGAAATTGACCGAATATGCAATCAAGATGTGTTGCTTATCACTGGCGATTGGAATGCAAAAGTTGGAAACAAAGAAGAATCACTGGTAGTTGGAAAATTTGGTGACAGAAATAATGCTGGATATCACATGATGGAATTTTGCAAGACCAACAACTTATTCACTGCAAGTACCTTTTTCCAACAACACAAATGGTGGCTATAGATGTGGACATCACCAGAGGTAGTACACAGGAATCAGATTGACTACATCAGTGGCAAGAGGTGATGGAAAAGCTCAAAATCTTCAGCCAAAACAAGGCCAGGAAGTGATTGTGGAACAGACCATCAACTGCTCATATGCAAGTTCAACTTGAATTTGAAGACAATTAAAACAAGTCCATGAAGGCCAAAATATGATCTTGAATATATCCCTCCTGGATTTAGAGACCATCTAAAGAATAGATTTGATGCATTGAACACCAATGACCAAAAACCAGAATAATTGTGGGATAACATCAAGTGCATCATCCATGAAGAAATCAAGAGGTCATTAAAAATAAAAAGAAAGAAAAGACCAAAATGGATGACAGAAGAGACTCTGAAACTTGCCCTTGTACAAAGAGTAGTTAAAGCAAATGGAAGAAATGACAAGATCAAAGAGCTGAACACAAGATTTCAAAGAGCAGCTTAAGCAGACAAAGTCAATTACTATAATAAAATGTGCAAAGACCTGGAGTTAGAAAATCAAAAGGGAAGAACACACTTGGCATTTCTCAAGCTGAAAGAACCAAGGAAAAAATTTAAGGCTCGAGTTGCAATACTGAAAGACTCTATGGGCCAAATATTGAATGATGCAGGAAGCAACAAAAGATGGAAGGAATACATAGAGTCACTTTACCAAAAAGAACTGGTAGATCTTCATCTATTTCAGGAGGTGGCA
>NW_006922120.1:476219-478327 GCF_000298275.1 Orycteropus afer afer
ACAGTATCACTAGAGGTGCAAGCTGGATTCAGAAGAGGA
Organism: Orycteropus afer afer; assembly: GCF_000298275.1. NCBI lineage: Eukaryota > Metazoa > Chordata > Mammalia > Tubulidentata > Orycteropodidae > Orycteropus > Orycteropus afer. The sequence continues at coordinate 476,259 of NW_006922120.1, forward strand.
CATGGAACAAGGGATATCATTGTGGATGTCAGATGGATCTTGGCTCAAAGTAAAGAATACCAGAAAGATGTTTACTTGTGTTTTATTGACTATGCAAAAGCATTTGATTGTGTGGATCATAACAAATTGTGGTTAACATTGAGAAGAATGGGAATTCCAGAGCACTTTTGTACTGAGGAACCTATACATAAACCAGGAGGCTGTCATTCAAACAGAAAAAGGGAACACTGCATGGTTTAAAATCAAGAAGGGAGTGGGTCAGAGCTGTATCCTTTCACCATACTTATTCAATCCGTTTGCTGAGCAAATAATCCGAGAAGCTGGACTATATGAAGAAGAACGTAGCATCAGGATTGCAGGAAGAATCATTAACAACCTGTGATATGCTGACGACACAACTTTGCTTGCCGCAAGTGAGGATAACTTGATGTACTTACTGATGAAGATTGAGATGGATTACATTTCAATATAAAGAAAACAAAAATCCTCACATCCAGGCCTATAAGCAGCATTATGATAAATGGAGAAAAGATTGAAATTGTCAAAGACTTCACATTGCTTGGTTCTACAATAGATGCCAATGGAAGCAGCAGTCAGGACATCAGATGACATACAACACTGGGCAAATCAGCTGCAAAAGATCTCTTTCAAGTGCTGAAGAGCAAAGATGTACCCTTGAGGACTAGGGTGTGCCTGACACAAGCCATGGTATTTTCAATTGCCTCATATGCATGTGAGAGCTAGACAATGAATAAGGAAGACTGAAGAAGAGTTGATGCTTTCAAGCTGTGGTGCTGGTGAAGATTGCTGAAAGTACTGTGGACTGCTGAAAGTACTAATAGATCTTTCCTGGAGGACGTGCAGCCAGAATGCTCCATGGAGGCGAGAATGGCCAGACTTTGACTCACATACTTTGATCATGTTGTCAGAAGGGACTATTCCTTGCAGAAGGATGTCATGCTTGGTAAGGTGGAAGGTCGACGAAAGAGGGAAAGGCTATCAATGAGGTGGACTGACACGGTGGCAACAGCGATGGGCTCAAGTGTAGCAAGCATTGTCGAGCTGGCTCAGGCTGGGTGGTGTTTCATTCTGCTGTGCATAGGGTCACTATTAGTCAGAGATGACTTGATGGCACCTAACAACAACAAAATATGCCCCTAGTTTTTCATTGAGGAACTTTGTAATTTTAGGTTCACATTTAAGTCTTTGATCCATCTGGAGTTAGCTTTTGTGTATGGTGTGAAGTACAACCTTGTTTCATTTTCTGCAAATGGATATCCAGTTTTGTCAGCACCATTTGTTAAACAATCTCTTCCCCACTTAATGGATTTTGCCCTTTTGTCAAAGATCAATTGACCATAGTTCAATGGATCTATTTCTGGGTTCTCAATTCTATTCCATTGGTCTATGTGTCTGTCATTGTACCAATACCAGGCAGTTTTGACTACTGTGGCTGTACAGTAGGTTTTGAGATCCAGCAGTGTGAGGCCTCCTACTTTGCTCTTCTTCAACAGTGCTTTGCTTGTCTGAGGTCTCTTTCCTTTCCATATACAGTTAGTGATTGGTTTTACCATGTCCTTAAAGAATGTTGATGGGATCTGGATTGGGATGGCATTGAATGTATAAATTGCTTTGGATACAACTGACATTTTCACAATGTTCAATCTTCCTATCCATAAGCATGGTATATTCTTCCATTTATGTAGATCTCTTATGGTTTCTTGAAGTAGGCTTTTATATTTTTCTTTGAACAGGTCTTTTGTATCCCTGCTAAGACATTCCCAAGTATTTTATGATTTTGGTAACTACTGTAAATGGTTTTGATTTCCTTCTTTCTTTGTCAGCAATCTCTTTGCTGGTGTAGAGTAATCCAACTGATTTTGGATGTTATCTTGTATCCTGCCATGATGCTAAATCTCTCAATTAGTTACAGTAGATTTTTGACTGAGTCTCCTGGGTTTTCTAGGTATAGGCTCATATCATCAGCAAATAGGGATAGTTTGACTTCTTCCTTACCAATTTGGATGCCTTTGATTTCCCTTTCTTGCCTTATTGCCCTGTCTAGGATT
>NW_006922120.1:479517-490000 GCF_000298275.1 Orycteropus afer afer
AAGTGTTGATTTTGGCTCTTTCTTCTTTTTTGACATGTGCATTTATTGCTATAAATTGGTCTCTGATCACTGCTTTTGCTGTGTCCCAAAGATTTTGATATGTTGTGTTTTCATTCTCATTTGATTCAAGGAATTTTTTAATTTCATTTTTTATATTTTCCATTACCTAGTCATTCTTGAGGAGGATGTTGTTCAGTTTCCATTTGTTTGCTCTTATTTCATTGATCTCCCTATTGTTGATTTCTAATTTGACAGCATTGTGGTCTGAGAAGATGCTTTGCAGTATTTCAATGTTTTTAAATTTATTAAGGTTTGCTTTATGGCCTAACATATGGTCTATCATGGAAAATGTTCCACATGCATTGGAGAAGAATGTATATTGTGCTGTTGTTGGGTGATGTGCTCTGTAGATGTCTATAAGTTCAAGTTTGTGGAATGTATTGTTCAGCTCTTCTGCATCTTTGTTGAGTTTCTTTCCAGTTGTTCTGTCTTTCATTGGAAGTGGTGTATTAAAGTCTTCAACAACGACAACTATGACTGTGGAGTCATCTATTTGCCTTTTCAATTCTGTTAAAGTCTGATTTATGTATTTTGGGGATCTTTCATTGGATCCATAGACATTTATTATGGTTATATCTTCTTGTTCAATTGATCCTTTAATCATTATATAATATCCTTCCTTGTCTCTTATGCTGGATTTTGTCTTAAAGTCAATTTGATCAGAAATTAATATTGCCACTCCTGCTCTTTTTTGGTTTTGGTTGCCATTTATTTGATAAATCTTTTTCCAACCTTTGATTTTTAGTCTATTTTTGTCTTTGTCTCTAAGGTGTGTCTCTTACAGACATCACATTGATGGATTATGTTTTCTTATCCAGTCTGCAACTCTCCTTCTCTTGAGTGGTGCACTTAATCCATTGACATTCATGCCATATTGACAAGTATGAATTTGTTATGTGTTTTTTTCATGGTGTTCCTGGTTTTTTCATTCTGTATAATTTTCTGTGCTGAGGTCATTTTATTTAGGAATTGTGTCATCATTTCCTTTGTTGCTATTGTTTTAGTATTTGCTAAATATTTGTGCTTGTCCTCCTTTGTATTGTCATGTGAAGATTTATAATTTTTCCGTGATGTTATCCTGTCATTTATAATTTTCTCCCTGAGTTTAGAACAGTCCATTCTACCTTGCAACTCCCTTGACTTCCTCACAATTTAGAAGTTCTGTAACTACACTATTTTTTCCCTCTTTTTGGTCTATAGTTGTCCTCATTTGCCAATTGATGTCTCTGGTTCCCTGTTTACAATCTTGTAAGCAAATTTTACTTTGGATACGTCCATGCCTGTGCTGGATTCTGGGTTATCTCATCTTGTGTATTAATGGTCGGTTGTTGTTTGCTACTATTGGTTCTCTGTTCAAAGCACTCCCTTTAGTATTTCTTGTAAGGTTACTTTGGTTTTACCAAATTCCTTTAATTTCTGCTTATCTGGAAATCTCCTAATTTCATCATCATATTTCAGGGACCAGGTATACAATTCTTCATTGGAAAATTTTCCCTTTTGGGGTTTTATATATACCATCCCATGGCCTTCTCACTTGCATGGTTTCTGCGGAGAAATCAGAGCTTATTCTTATTGGCTGTCCATTGTAGGTAACTTTTCATGTGTCCCGTGCTGCTTTCAGCGTTCTTTCTTTGTCTTTGGTTTTGATAAGTTTGATGATATGTCTCAGTGATTTTCTTTTGCGGTCTATACTATTTGGGGCTCATTGGATTTCCTTAATGGGTATATTCTCATTTTTCATCATACCAGAGAAATTCTCTTCCAACAAATCTTGGACAATTTTCTCACTGGTTTTCTTTTTCTCTTTCTGTTCTGGAATTCTGATTACATATAGATTATTCCTTTTGATGGTATCCCATGTGAATATTAGGCTTTCTTCATTTTGTTTTGATCTGTTTTCTGATTGATCACTTTCCAAAGAAGTATTCAGGTATTTGTCTTCAATCTCATTAATTCTGTCTTCCATTGAGTCAATTCTACTCCTTCACCCTTTCAATGTGTTATCTATTTCTGAAAATTCAGTATTAATCTTTTGGATTTCTGTGTGTAGATTTTGTATCATTTCTAATTTTTCATTAATTTTGTCATTTTGTGTTGTATTTTCTTCTGAAATTGTTTTAGGATTTTGTCTGTGTTTTCCTTAATTTTATCTTCCACTCAGTTAGACAAAAAGAACAATTGAAAAATCATCAAAAAAGTAAAAGCCAGTAGACAGAAAACACACTGCATATACAAACAGGAACAATAACCAAAAAAGAAAAGAAAGAAAGAAAAGACCCACAATATCTGGGGAGAGGGCAATAAGAGAAAAGAGGTAGAGTAGGAGAATAATGAGAAAAAAAATGGGAAAAATGCAAAAAGAAAAACAAGCAATGGTGTTAACCATGGGAAAGGGGAAAAAAAAAAAAAAAAAGGGAACCAGGAACAGGGAAGAGATAAAAAGCTGAAAACTAGAACCTGGGAAAGGAAGAATAAAGAATAATAATAAAAAGGATGGACCAAATTAAAAAGAGAAGAATAGTAAAATTTTAAAACAGACAAAAACAAATAAACTGAAGAAAACAAAGAGAAAAAATCTAGGCTAGGCAGGGCAGGGCAGGGCACCCAGGCTCTGTTGGAGCACACAGACTGGGAATGGAATTCCTGCCGGCTCAGAAAGTGGGTGGGAGTGAGGGATGGCCACACTTCCGTTCACCAAGAGGATGTGGGGTATAAAAGTAAGAAGCGGAATATCACACCTTTCCAGTCATTGGCATCTGGAATGTCCTTGTGGTTCCTGGCAAGTGGAGCCTATTCTTAGGTCCCTGGAATCTGAGAGAACACTGTCACTTTAAATATCCAACATGGTCCAACCACTTGTAAAGATTCAAAATGGCTGTACCCTCCAGACAGGCAAAAGTCTACACCTCAGCCTGTTTCCCTCTTCGCTACTTCCCGTTTTATTCACCAACCACCTGTGCAGTCCTCCACGCAGCCCCTGGCTAGCAGGTTGATTTTTAGGTTAACTCTTAGGTTCTAACACCACTCAGCAATATCCAACCTGTCCATGCCATCAGGATCACTGACAGACTGCAGCTCTGTATGTCTCCTTTTTTGGTGTTTTCATGCAGGTTCTTCTACTAGTTGGAGTTTTGTCCACTTCTGTATCCTTCCTTTCAAAGCTCAGGGCTCCAGGATTGTCTTCTGTGTCTGTGTTAACTGGTTCCCCTTTTCTTTATTGAAGAGGGTCTGTGTAGTTTGTCTGCTTATTCTACCATCTTACTGGAACTACTCAGGTTGCCCTTTCTTAAACAAACATACAAACAAACAAAAACACAGCCCTTCTTCTAAGCATCCCTAAGTTCTGCAGAAGACAGGAAAAAGAACTCTTAGATCAAGTGTTGTTTTTGAGTCAGTTTTGACTCATAGCAACTCGATGTACAGCAGAATGAAACACTGTCCCATCCTGTGCCACCCTCATAGTCGTTGCTATGCTTGAGCTCATCATTGCAGCCACTGTGTCAATCCATCTCATTGAGGGTCTTCCCCTTTATCATGACCCTCTACTTTACCAAGCATGATATCCTTCTCCAGGGACTGATCCCTTCTGAAACCATGCATTAAGTACTGCTATTTAAAATCAGTGCCTTATGTATAACTCCCCATATATCTATAGAATATGCATAGTTTAATCACAGAGTCTTAAGACATAACTCACCTAAAGAAAACTTTTATTTTTTCCTTTTTGTCTATAGGAGAAGACAGGCTGAGTTGTTTTTTTTTTTTTTTTTTTTAAAAGGACATCTTTACTAATCATGTAGATAAAAATCAGAATCCTATAAGACACATAAAATCAAGCTGATACTTAGAACACTTCACATAGTATGTTAGGTAGTCAACCCACTTATATCTGAAAAGAATATTTTACAATACGCTTCTTCAAATTACCACTGACGTAAACTTATCACACAGAAGATCATAAATTTATGCCCATACAAATTATGTGTTATTTACTAATATCATTGATAATATTCCTAAAAAGTCTTATAAAATGTCTTGACTATAGGTTTTAGTAGTGGAACCCTTAAATCAAATATGTTGAATAAACCCTCAAATACAGAAATGAAAGTGATCTGATGTGGTGGGTACAGAACCAGGGTATGTGGATATGTTTTAGGGGGTGCAAGAGAATGCCTGTGTTTCTGGGGAGCACAACGGCTGTTCCCCAGACAATATTTGAAAAGCATGGATGCATTAGACACTTCTCAGTTATAGAGAAAACTAAATATTGCATCACCTGCCAGGTGACAGGCTGCAATATGCATAAAATGAGGGATTTGGACTAGATTCGTTTCTATATGTTGTTTGTATTGTTTTATGACTCTATTATATAGTGTACTCATAGGAAATCATATAAACCAAGAAAGGATAATTGATATGGTAATTATTTTAGTAGCTCATATGGAAAAATCCTGTCTTTCAAGAACAAAGGAAGTGAGGGCTTAGAGCAACTTTGGGAATCTTATATATTCATTTCTTTATTAAACATTGAGATAAGAAGCTGAGTGAAGTGTTAACTGGAAAAACCTGTTATTACAACAAAAATAATATCGATCACTGGAAATCAAACATTATTTCAGGTTACAAAGATGTTAAGTTATGGAAGAAGCTAAATTCAAAAGGCTTTGTTGCTATAAACATAAAATAAGGTCATTTTCATTCTAGCTCCATCACAGTATGCAGGGACTGAACTGAAATCAGCCATTTTAATTCAGAAACAACATTTAGGCTGCAGAAAGCAGAGTGATAACCATCCTGTCTTTATTTAAAATCTCTGAAACAGAAGGGATATTTCCTGTAATGGAATAAATTACAGAAGCTCTAAAGTTATGCTGAAAGACCCTTTCAGTATTGTGGCAAAGTGAAATTTTGTGGCTGCAATTTTCCTAAACTGCTAAGCAAAACCATCTCATTTCTATAGCAAAAATACGAAGAGTAAGAATAAATAAGAAATCAATAGCTCCATAACAGATGTCCAGGTAACAGCATTGGACTTATTGGGGCATGAAGTATTAATAATTAGTTGTTGGTCAGGCACAGTGAGTGAGCACTCCTCTCCCACAGGACATCTTTCTGTCAAGATGTCACTCAGAAACAACCCTTAGATTACAGGAAGGAGCTGCAATTCCCCATGGTACATCTAATAACTGTAAACTCTGTCACAGTTTCAGTACCTGCCGTGATCAGATCATCTAGCACCTGGGGTTGTCTCTCTCTCTCTTGTCCACACTCACACACATCTTTCTTATAAATAGAGCAATAATGGATGGAATTTGCTTTCTGAGAATTTCCAGTCACCAGCTATCTGTCCCAGTACTAAGGCAGTCCAGGCTGAAGGAGAGACAGCAACCATACGAAAGCAGATGGGGATGGACAGTTTATATCTGAGTCTGTGTAATTCTCTGGGCTGCCAGTTCCAGCTCCTCAGCCTCTCAGCATGTTGTAAAACTCACTTGAAATTCCAGGAGTCTTAATTGGATATCTGTCATAGACTTTGATGCCACTCCCTCATTTTTAATGATTCATTGTCAATTGAAACCAGAATTCTCATTCCAAACAATGTAATATGTAAAAGACTATACTCTATGGCAGAGACTTTGACTGGAAATGGCATGAATTTGGAGGGTCAGAGAGATGTAGTTTTTGTCTCAGCTCTAGTACTAAATAGCTAACTAATCTTAGTCAATCCAACTAACTAATGAGCTTCCACTTCCTCACCTGTAAAAATGATAATAAAAATAAATAAAATAATGCATACTTCAGAGGATCAATGCAACTGGATGCTAAAAGTACAATTATTATATGACCTAGTAATTGTACTACTGGGTATTTATTTTAGAAAAACTAAAATTTATTTTCACACAAAACCTGTGCATGAATGTTAATAAAACCTTTATTCTTAATAGCCCCAAACTGAAAACAATCTAGAAGTCCTTTAATGGGTACATGATTAAACAAAGTGTGACACCTCATAGTGTGGAATACTATTTAGCAATTAAAAGGAGGAAAGCTATTGACAGATGTGACAATTTGTATGAATCTCCAAAGTATCATGCTGAGTGAAAAAAATACAATCCCAAAAGGTTACATACTAGAAGATTCCATTTATATAGTATTCTTGAAATGATGAAAGTATAGAAATAGATTAGTACGATAGCAAAAAGATGGAAACAACCGAAATGTCCATCAGTGGGTGAATGGATAAACAAATTGTGGTACATACATATAATGGAATACTATGCAAGTATAAAGAATAACAAGGAGTCAATGAAACATCTTTTAACATGGATGAATCTAGAGGACATTATACTGAGTAAAATGAGTCAATCACAAAAACACAAATACTGTATGGTCCCACTATTATAAAAAATCAATAGTAGATATACATAAAGAAAGTAAAGTTCTTTGATGGTTACCAGGGATGGGAGGGAGAAGTATGGGAAATCATTTACTAGATAGTAGACACTTGTTACTTTTGGTGATGGGAAAAACAAGGGCATATATAGGTGAAATCAATACAACATGACCAAGGTAAATAAAGACACTAAAAAGAACTCAGGACAAAGGAACAGTATGGTAAATGCTGTAACATATACTATTTTGCAGCAATAATAAATACAACTAAAAAATATATGTGCAGTAATATGAATAGATGGGAATGTACATATGTGTATAGAAAGGTATACACAAGTAAAAACATATATAGGTGTATCTGTAGGCATATGTATATGCATGTTAGTGTACGCTGCATACATATCCACATACATAACAAACCACGTAGGAGGCACAGTTACAGAGGCTTCCAAGACATATTTAAACAACATAGGATTGGTTTACTGGCTTAAGGGCCTTAGAAGCATAGTCTTGGGGGACACATAGTAAATTGTTATGACATAGTTCACAGAGACAATGTTCTGCACCTGAGGTTGGTGGGTAGCAGCATCTGGGATCTTGGAAGCTTGAGAACAGCCATCTAAGATAAGCCATTTGTCTCTACTATTATGGAAAAAAAGAGAATGATGGAAATCAAAGGATCAAAGAAGAAACCAATCCATGGGACTAAAAGCCCATATGTACTACAACTTTTTCAAAGAAATAGATTAGAGCCTTCTAGGGATTAAAGCGAGGGTGGGGACAATGGCTATAAAGGTAACAAAGGGATCCTTGTGAAGGTGGTAATGTTCAGTGCCATGACTATATCAATGCCAATATCTTAGTTGTGATGTTGTGCTATAGTTTTGCAAGATGTTACTACTGGGAGAAATTAGGTAAAGGGTATGGGGGTTCTCTCTGTATTATTTCTTACATCTGCATGTGAATCTACAAATATCTCAAAACAAGTGATTTAATTGAAAAATACAAAAGCATACTTCAGAATATCACTGCAAGGATTAATGACATATGGAAATAAACAATTAACTAGTCATTAAATGCTAAATGGAAGAGTACCTAGAACAATCATTTCTTGGCCATAATAAAAACTCACTAAATGCTAATTCCTTCCTCTAAGAAGTTTTACACAGGTAGAATGTGTTCCAGTGGATTTTTGTTTGTGGATCAAATGAAAATGTAACTAGCTGTGAGAGGTCTCATTATAATACCAACACTTCTTGGCCAACTTTTTGGTTAGCAATGAGTGCTTACCTGTTATGCCTCTAAATGGCATCAATCCACATTCCCATGACAAACTGTTCAATTCAGGTTCCATAATTTTTTCATCAAAAAGATGTAGGGAAGGCTGCAGACAATTCTAATCCAGATGGCTAAGGGTCACAGTTAAAAGATAAAAATCATGGCCAAAAATCAATTATTATGTTCTAAACAGACACAGTTAAGGCATTTGGCTGCTAACTAAAAGGTCAGTGGTTTGAACCCACCAGCCACTCCACAGAAGAAAGATGGGGCAATCTGTTTCTGTAAAGATTTATAGGATTGAAAACCCAATGGGGACTGCTATGAGTCAGAATCGTCTCAATACTCAATGGCAGTGATTTTTTTTTTTTTGTTACCCAGCCATTGAAGATCTGGTGCAAAGGTGGTGCAAGGGTTTGCACTCAAGTGCTAAGCTAACGGTTGGTCTGTACCATAGAAGAAAGGCCTGGGGATCTGCTTCCATTAAGATTACAGGCAAGAAAACCCTATGGAGAAGTTCTACTCTGTAACACATGGGGTTACCATGAATCAGAATCGACTCAAAGGCAACAAACAACAATAACAGACCCTGAAGAAAGAAATGGAAAGGATAAAACCTGATCTCATGTGCTAGTTAAGAAAGAAAAAGTCTTGTTATCTGAAAGGGTCAGAAAACAAGTATAAGTGGAGAATAAACCATTAGTGTAACAAGGATAAGAGAAGTGAGAAGACAGAGAATGGGAGGTTTAAGCAAGGTGTGGACTCACATCACATACAGAATTGCTGGCTGGTGCGTGACCTTGGCTTTTTGAAGAATCTACAGCAATCTGTGGCACCCCCCTCATGCTGCCAAGTACTCCCATCATTGCCAGAGATCTTTAACCCTGCGGCATAAATTAGCTTGTACAAAGCTCCTAGTTACTCTACCAGTGAGGGAAGAACAAACACACACTAATATACACATGATGTTGTTAAGTGCCGCTGAGTTGGCCCCGACTTATAGTGACCCCTCCTTGGGTTTCCGAGGCGGTATTACTACGGAAGTAGATTGCCCAACCTTCCTTCTGAGGAGTGGCTGGTGGGTTTGAACCGCCAGCCTTCTGGTTAGCAGTCAAGTGCCTTAGGCACTACGCTACCAGGGAGTATGGAAACATCATAGTGTTCTGGACTCAGAAATAAAATTAGAAACAAAATCTTTGGCAGCACAAACACCACCACCATCATGACCCCTTCCTCCAGATCACTTGTGTCAGGATATATATTCAATCACGTAGTCCTGCTTTAATTTTTCCATTTCAAACTAGGGCAGGAAAGGTCCATATACTATCTAAATCCTTTGCATGCCACAATTAATAGGATAAATGTACTTTTGTTTTAGTGATCATAACTTGGCAATCTGTTTGGTTAAGCCTCTTCTCCATAGTCATAGGTTTGAAGAACATCTGCTTTCAGAATGCATTTACTGTATAAATACCATCTTGTTACAAGCTTTCCAGCCAGGAGATTTCCCTGTAAGCTGCTGTGACTGTGTCACAGTGAATAGATGGGAATGAAGGTCACAACCTCACAGCAAAATTCCCAGGATGACTCCTGTGCCACTCACTTAAATGAATCTTTTGACTGACTTCAACATCAGGATGGTGGTGTAGTCTCATAAGGTGAGCTATTGGTAGACAGACACATCCAAATCACATTCATTGGAACCTCTTGTCACAGGATACCACCACCATTTCAATTTCTCTGTGGATGCTTGTGTGCTATGCATGGTATCTGGCAGGTATAAGAATTTCATCTCTGATTGCCTATATTCCCAATCTACTTTCTTTGCCTAGTTTCATACTGCAAAGCAATTATGGCTGGAAATCAGTTTATAACATGAGCTCATCCATATTCAGTTATTTTCATTTCAGGCAAATCCTGCCCAGAAAAAAAAAAAAGAAAAATAAAGAGAGACAGATTTGAGAAATCAGTATTTGTCCTTATATTTTGATCCTCTGATTGTCCAAATGTTTACTTCACAATAATGCACATTTGGACCACATCAAAATAGATATTCAAAAAGATACAGCTCCAGACAATTAAAGCACTTATCTATTTTAAGTGGAAAGGAGAAATGACACATCAATATATCAGACTAATAGATGGGGGCAGCCTGAATTAGTTGAAAGTCTAAATGATAGAATTAAAAAAAATACATAGTTTTATTGATTTCAAGTATGTTGAGTTAAAAAAAAAAAAAAAGGCAGTACCTGGGACCACCACCACTAGCCAAGTTTTAATTTTTAACTTTGGTTGAGAAGGAGACAGGGATTTTCCTCTAATCATTTCTTGGCATGTCTCAAACCACATGAGGTTCTTTCCTTTCTGAAGGCATTAGAGTTATCATATCACCCTGGATCTGCCAATCAGCTTCTCAGATCTTGTTTGAAAAAGTATTAAAAGCCACAAGGTCAGGGACTAGAATTTTGACATTCTCGCAATTAAATTTTCAGATGAAAAATGTCTAAGTCTGCAATTAGTTGACCCAAAAGATGACAATATTCCTACTTATATTTTCTTTATTTTTATACAGGTAATCCACTGACATGAACTAAAATCCAAAAGCTTCAAAAAGATGAAAAGGTCTTCCTCCCACCCCAACTCCAGTTTTCACCTCCAGAGACATCCAACTTTCTTGTTTTGTGAGTTTTCTATTTTACACTTTTACACATGCACTATATATATATATATATATATATATATATATATATAT
>NW_006922120.1:490240-491382 GCF_000298275.1 Orycteropus afer afer
TTTTTTTGTTTGTTTGTTTGTTTGTTTTTACACAAATGGTTCCATACTACGCACCCTCTTTTTACTTTCTCTGTTCTCTTTAATGATATAATTTGGAATTAATTCCACATGAGGATATGGAGTTTCCTCATTATTTTGTACAGCTTCATAGTATTCAACTGAATGGATGTAGTATAATTTATATAACCAGTCCCTAATGATGGACATTTAGGTTATTTCCACTCTTTTTCTAGGACAAAACAAGGGTATAGTGAATAGCCTTATACATATGTTACTTCGAAGTAAATGTACATGCTAATATGAAGGATGAATTCCTAGAAGTATAACTGGTGACTCAAAAGGTAGATGCACTTATAATTTTGGGAGATATTATTTTCCAATAAATAGACAATGATATACAGACAGACAGATATATAGATAGATATTTCCTTATTCTCTTGCTACCACAGGGTGTTACCAAACATTCTACCTTTTGTCAATCTGACAGGTAAAAAGTGACATCTCTATGTAATATCCATTTGTATTCTTATTATGAATGAAGTTGAAGCTTTTTCCATCTATGACCTAGGAGGTTGACCCCTGAGAACAGCCCTGCATGGCTTCCTTACCGGCTCACTTCTGGTTAAGTCAGTAACTGGGAGGTATCAGTATAAGACTGGGAAGTTATTGAATCTTTATTATTATGACTATTGATTTGTAGTTATAGGAGCTCATTATTCATTAGAGCAAGAGTTGGCAAATTTTATTTTGTAAAGGGCAAAACTAACCAAAAAACCAAAAGCAAACTCACTGCCATCAAGTCAATGCCAACTCATAGTGACCCCTGTTGGGTTTTTGAGGCAGTAAGTCTTTATGGAAGTAGATTGCCCTATCTTCCTGCCATGGAGCAGCTGAGGGGTTTGAACTACCAACCTTCTGGTTAGCAACCAAATGCCTTAGGCACTATACCACCAGAGCTCCTGTAAAGGGCCAGATGGAAAATGTATTTGGCTTCACAGGCATGTGGTCTGTGTTGCAACTACTCAATTTTGTCATCATAGGGTGAAAGTGGCTAAAGCACTTGACTGCTAACCAGAAGGCTGGCGGTTCAAACCCACCAGCCACTCCTCGGAAGGAAGGTTGGGCAATCCTACTTCCGTAGT
>NW_006922120.1:491987-495789 GCF_000298275.1 Orycteropus afer afer
CCTTCATGAAAGGCTGAAATATAAAACAAAGTGAGTACCTGTCTGAAGCTAAAGGACAACCAACCCCCAAGGAGCCACAGGGGCCTCCCAAGGCTATTGTATTCTAGACCCTAAAACCACTCCTCTACACTTTACAAAGGACTCAAGAAATTGCAAGAGTTTTCTATATCATATTTATATAAAGATTCCAAGAAGTTTTCATTCTATCAGGTTCAGAGCCAGAGTGACTTCCCATCCAGAACATCTCTTCATATTGGTAGTGACATTATGACATCTGCCATTGTTTTATAATTAAGGGATCTGTCAGTGTTCCGATTTCAGACCTACAGTTTTTGTTCCTTTATAATTTTGCTCCAGGGACCACAGCTTAAGTTTGTGGTAAATTTTGTTTTTGCTCTAAGTAGGGACAGAGAGAAAATAAAATGTTCCCAATTCAAATATTAGTTATTTGCGTAAGTAGGGTTGGGCTTTTTTCTCAGGAAAAAATACATTGGACAGTCATGTCTCTGTTGTTTTTGTTGCTGGGTGCACGTATCTACTCGGGTTTAATATTTTAAAGTCATAACTAGCTTTGTGCTCCTTCTCTTGCAAGGGAGAAGCAAATTTATGGATAACTAAAGGAACAAAGCACAGACTGGGGGGATATGGAGATTTCAGCATGGATTTGAATCCTACATAATAATAATAGCAAGGAGTAAAAGCAATTTGAAATTTCTCAGTTGAGTTATAAAAATAGTCCTTGAAATTGTAGATGGTTGTTATGTCCATAGCAGAAAAAAATCTGTTCAGATATGTGCATATTCATACATATATTTTATTTAAATGTTCAACGGGTATAAGTACAGATAGATGCAGACATAAAGCTACTAAATCTCATTATATTGCTTGTTGCTGTTGTTGTTAGGAACCACTGAGTCAGTCCCTACCTACAGTGACTCTATCTACAACAGAACGAAACACTGCCCGATCCCGTGCCATTTCTCACAATCATTCCTATGTTTGAGCCCTTTGTTTCAGCTACTGTGTCAATTCATCTCAGTGAGGTTCTTTCTCTTTCTTGCTGACTCTCTACTTTACTAAACATGATATTCTTCTTCAGGAATGGTCCCTCCTGATAACGTTCCACAAGTACATGAGATGAAGTCTCGCCATCCTCACTTCTAAGGAGCATTTCTGTTGTTCTTCTTCCAAGACAAATTAATTTGTTCTCCTGGTAATCTACAGTATATTCAATGTTCTTCACCAACACCACAATTCAAAGGCACTTATTCTTCTTCAGTCTTCCTTATTCATTGTACAGCTTTTGCGTGTATATGAGACAATTGAAAATATCATGGCTTGGGTCATATGCACCTTAGTCCTCAAGGTAACATCTTTACTTTTTAACACTTTAAAGAGGTATTTTGCAGAATATTTGACTGCTGCTTCCACGTACATTGATTGTGGATCCAAGTAAATTGAACCCTTGACAACTTCAATTATGTTTAACCTAATGTTGCTTATTGGTACAGTTGTGAACATTTTTGCTTTCTTTATGTTGAGGTATAATCCATATGGAAGGCTTTAATCTCTGACCTTCATTAACAAGTACTTCAAGGCCTCTTTGCGTTCAGCAAGAAGGTTGTGTCACATACACATCACAGGTTGTTAATGTGTCTTCCTCCAATCCTGATGCAAGTTCTTCTTCATATAGTTCAGTTTTTCTGATTATTTGCTCAGCATTCAGATTGAATAAGTATGGTAAAAAGACACAACCTTAATGTACACCTTTCCTGATTTTGAACTATGCAGTATCCCCTTGTTCTGTTTGAACAACAGCCTCCTGGTCTATGTACAGGTTCCTCATGAGCAAAATTAAGTGCTCTGGAATTCTCATTCTTTGCAAAGTTAATCTGTAATTTGTTATGATTCACACAGTCAAATGCCTTTTCATAGTCAATAAAATAAAGGTAAACATCTTTCTGATATTCTCTTCTTTCACCCACGATCCATCTGAAATCCAAGGGAAATCTGAAATACCCCTTGTTCCATGTTGTCTTCTGAAACTGGCTTCAATTTCTGGCAATTCCTTGTCAATGTACTGTTGCAACCATTTCTGAATTACCTTCAGCAAAATTTTACTTGTGTATGATATTAATGATGTAGCTTAATAATTTCCGTAGTCTGTTGGATCACCATTCTTTAGGGGTGGACACAAATATGGATCTCTTCCAATCAATTGGCCAGGTAGCTATCTTCTTAATTTCTTGGCACAGACAAGTGAGTGCTTACAGCATTGCATCCGTTTGTTGACACATCTCAGTTGGCATTCCATCAATTACTGGAGCCTTGATTTTTTCCAACACCTTCAGTGCATCTTGGATTTTCTCCTTCATACTATTTTTTTTTTTTTTTTAATCATATGCTACTTCCTGAAATGGCTGATCATCATTTTGGTACTCTGTGTATTCCTTCCATCTTCTGTTGATGCTTCCTGTGTCATTCATTACCTTGCCCATAGAATACTGCAATATCCTTGAGGCTTGTATTTTTCCTTAGTTCTTTCAGCCTAAAAAATTTTGCTAACAAAATATATATGAGAAAATGCATATTTACAAAAGCCAACATATAAAACCAAGGTAAACACAGGCTTTGAGGAGGAACAAAGCTCAAAAAAAGTACAATACCATGAGGATATGAGGTAGCCTCTGAAAGGTGAGCATAGTATTGGAGTTCCGGTGGAGTAGTGCCTAAGGCATCTGACTTAAAATACAAGCCTCAAGTTGTGATATTGCAGGATTCTATGGGCAAGATAATGAATGACACAGGAAGCATTAAAAAGAGGATGGAAGGAATACATAGAGAACCAAAATAAATTGGTCGATGATCAGCCATTTCAGGATGGAGCATAAGATTTAAAAAAAAAAAAAAAAAAACTGTATGAAGGAGGAAATCCACGATGCACTGAAGGCAGTGGAGAAAATCAAGGCTCCAGTAATTGATGGGATACCAACTGAGATGTTTCAACAAACAGATGCAATGCTAACCAGAAGGCTGGCAGTTCAAATCCACCAGCCACTCCTCTGAAGGAAGGTTGGGCAATCTACTTTTGTAGTGATACTGCCTCAGAAACCCAAGGAGGGGTCACTATGAGTTGGATCAGACTCGACGGCAGTGAATTAGTTTTAATATTCCTCAAAGGGAAAACTGACACTTACAAATGGGTTAGAGACCTCATGTCTCCATTTACTAATTCAGTCAATAAATTTTACAAAGCATCTAATGCTCAAGAATACCGTGTGGGATTTAAAGGGTTGGGGTAATTGGTGACAGTATACTTGAGTCACAAAATGACAAACATCCGTTACAGAGTAGTAAATATGTAAGAACGCTCAAAAGAAAATATGTGGAGTGGAGTTTTCTTGATTAGGTCAAGTTGGAAGGAAGGCAGGGTCACAGGTTCAATCCTCTCTTTGCCGATTACTTTTATTATATTTCAAAGACAGAACAGGCCTGAGAGTTCTCACTACCTTACCAGTAGATCAAAGGAGACTGAGAGAGTAAAATGAGTGGCTGGGCCCAAATTTATTCCAAGTACTGGAAAAATAACTTATTTCAGGATGAATCAGCACCATTGCCTTCTCTATCAATATACTGCTGCAACCATTTTTGGATTATCTTCAGTAAAATTTTACTTGCGTGCAATATTAATGATATTGTTTGATAATTTCCACATTCTGTGGGATCACCTTTCTTTGGAATGGGTACAAATATGGATCTCTTCCAGTCTGTTGGCTAGGTAGCTGTCTTCCAAATCTCTTGG
>NW_006922120.1:497207-534894 GCF_000298275.1 Orycteropus afer afer
TTCATACATTCCATGTTCCAATTATTAATGGATGCTTGCAGCTGTTTCTCCTCAATTTGAGTCATCCCAAGTGAGCAAATGTAGATCTTGAAAGGTTTACTTTATCCATATCAGTAAAGTTGGTTCTACTCTGATGATGCAGCTCTTTCCCACCTGTATTTTGAGAGCTTTCTGACCTAAGGGGCTCTTTGCCTTACTATACATTAATAGCTAATGTCCACATGATCTCTTACTATACAGAATGAAGCATGAAATTTCTTCTTGGTAATCTACAGTCTTCTTTCTTGTATTTTCTGCTTTCAGTCAAGATCCATGTGACATCAGCAACAGTATCCTTTGTTCCACATCCTCTTTTGAATCCTGTTTATATTTTTGGAAGTTCCTTGTGAATGTAATGCTGCAGTTTTTTAAAAATTATTTTCAGCAAATTTTACTTGCATGTGATATTAATTATATTATTCGATAATTTTCACATTCCATTGGATCAGTTTTTTGGAATGGGCACAAATATGGATTTCTTCCAGTTAACTGGCCAGGTAGCTGTCTTCTGAATTTATTAGCAGAGATGAGTGCTTCCAGCATTGCATCCATTTGTTGAAACATCTCAAACTGGTATCCTGTCAGTCTTGTTTTTGCCAATGACTTCAGTGAAGCTTGGATTTCTTCCTTCATTACTACTGGTTCTTGATCATATGCTACCTCCTGAAATGGCTGAACATTAACCAACTCTTTCTGGTACAATGACTCTGTGTATTCTTTTCATCTTTTGATGCTTCCTGCATTGTTCAATATTTTGCCGAGAGAATCCATTAATATTGTAACTCAAAGCTTTTTCTACAGTTCTTTCAACTTCAGAGCTGCCAACGCTCTTCTTCCTGCTTGGTTTTCTAACTGCAGATTTCTGCACATTTCATTATAATACCTTACTTTGTCTTCTCAAGCCACCCTTTGAAAGCTTCTGTTCAGTTCTTTTACTACATCATTTCTTCCTTTGCTTTAGCTATTCTACATGCAAAAGCAAGTTTCTGAGTCTCTTCTGACATCATCTGTTTTGGTCTTTTCTTTCATTCTTACTTTTTTGATGACCTTATTGCTTTCTTCAAGTATGATGTCCTTGACAACATTTCTGGTCTTCAATAATTAATATTGAATGTGTCAAATCTGTTCTTGAGACAATCTCTAAATTCAGGTGGGATATTCTCAAGGTTGTACCTTCACTCTCTTGGACTTGTTTTAATTTTCTTCAACTTTAGCTTGAGCTTGCATATGAGCAGTTGATGGTCTGTTCCACAGTCAGACCCTGGCCTTGTTCTGATTGATGATACTGAGCTTCTCTATAGTCTCTTTCCACAGATGTAATTGACCTGATTCCTGTATAACAAATTATGGATGACATTGTAGAATACTTAATTATGCTCATGTCATTCCTGTCCATTGACCAAGAAGCAGTCGTCAGAACAGAGCAAGGGGATACTGCATGGGTTAAAACCAGGAAAAGTGTGCATCAGTGTTATATCTTTTCACTATACTTACTCAATCTGTATGATAAGCAAACAATCTGAAAAGCTGGACTATATGAAGAAGGACTCAGCAGCAGGATTTGAGGAAGACTCATTATCAACCTATGACTAGAGATGACACAACTTAGCTTGCTAAAACTGAAGAGACTTAAAGCACTTATTGATGAAGATCAAAGACTACAGCCTTCAGTATGGATTACACCTCAACATAAAGAAAACAAAAATCCTCACAATTGGACCAATAAGCAACATCTTGATAAATGAAGAAAAGTTTGAATTTTCAAGGATTTCATTTTACTTGGATCCACAATCAATGCCCCAGCAGTCAAGAAATCAAATGATGTAATGCAATGGGCAAATTTGCTGCAAAAGACCTCTTTAAAGTGTTAAAAAGTAAAGATATTACCTTGAGGACGAAGATGTGCCTGAACAAACAAAGCCATGGTATTTTCAATTGCCTCATATGCATCTGAAAGTTGGAGAATGAGTTGTAAAACTAAATAAGAATTTGTGCCTTTGAATTATGGTGTTAGTGAAGAATATTAAATACACCACAGACTGCCAGAAGAACAAAGAAATCTGTCTTGGAAGAAGTACAGCCAGAATGCTCCTTAGAAGCAAGGATGGTGAGATTTGTCTCACATACTTTATCAGGAGGGCCCAGTTCCTGGAGGAGATCATGCTTGGTAAAGTGGAGAGTTAGTGAAAAAGAGGAAGCTGGCCCTCAAGGAGATACACTGACACAGGTGCTGCAACAATGGGCTCAGACATAGCGACAGTTGTGAGGATGGGGCAGGACTGTCCCACTGTACGTGGGGTTGTTATGAATCAGAACTGAGTCTACAGCACCTAACAACAATAACAACAACAGTTAAAGTGTGTTTGTGCAATGGTTAACATGGTGGAAACATTTCAGTGGAGTTTCCAAACTAAAACTGACTAGGAAGAATGGCCTATACTTCCAAAACTAAGCCAATGAAGACAATGCTCGCTATAAAGCTGGGAAGATGAGACCCCTACATTGGAAGGGACACAGAATCCACATTGGCTGCAGCAGTGGATGTAAGTGTACCAATGGTCATGAAGATGGCCCAGGACCAGACAGCATTTTGATCTGTGGTGCTTGGGACCACCATAAGTCAGAGTCTATATGCAGTGAAAAGTTCCTTGTGTTACTGGGGTCTCAAGTGCATGCGCATGCACACACACACACACAAACCCACTGCCCTTGAGAAGATTCTGACTCACAGTGACCATATAGGATGTAATAGAACTGTCCTATAGGATATATATGGGAGCTCTGGTAGCATAGTGCCTAAGGCACTTGACTGCTAACCAGGAGGCTGGCGGTTCAAACCCACCAGCCACTCCTCGGAAGGAAGGTTGGGCAATCCTACTTCCGTAGTGATAACTGCCTCAGAAACCCAAGGAGGGGTCGCTATGAGTCGGGGCCGACTCGACGGCAAATAACAACAACAACAACATAGGATTCCTATGCCTGTAAATCTTGACAGAAGCAGATTACCTCCTCTTTCTCTCTCAGACTGGGTTTGAACCACCAACCTTTTGCTTAATAGGCAAATGCTTTAACCACCATACACACACACAATAACCCCTAAATGTGCCTAGAGGGTAATTCACCAATGATTATACTCTTTAAATACGTAATTCAAAGGCAAAGTAAACAAAACATTTATAGCCAAAGTGGTCAAATACTCTGAGAATATTAGAAAAATCATAATTTCTGGTCCTGGAAGAAAATTACAGGAGTCATAATCTTTTTCAAAGGATTAAGAATGAACTGTAGCCTGCTCAACATAGATTGATAGGGAATTTTTATCAGAAAAAAGTAAGGTATGACCAAATACATATGCTTTAATCATCATTTGTATTCCTACATGAAACTACCAATAAGAATTGCTACTGTTTCCTAAGCTCTTATTAGGTACTTAATATAAGTTAATGTAAGTTATAATAGTTTCTCTAATTCCCTCACAAAAGGTTGGTTGGATTATATTTGTTTCATAGTTGAAGAAACTGAAGTCCAGAAAGATGAAGGTATTTGTCCTAAGTCATATGACTAATAAGTGACATTCTGAGTATGTAATCTCAAACTCATCTAATTCCTAAACTCCTGTTCTTCCAACTACAGCAGACTGCTGAAGCAGATTATCTGTATGTTCTGGAATGCATAGCCAAAAAGAAAATGTGTTTCCCTCCAAACTCTATCCTTAAGTGTAATTTCCTTCGAATTTTGACACCCTCTAGTGTTAAGAAATATTTATATGATGGGCCTCTGGATTCACAGATATATATGAAATATTGCGAGAATGGGGAAAAATAAAACAAATACATACAAGAAAAAATTGGGTAGAGGAAATCCATGGGAAACTTACCTGAATATAATGGTAATTCCAGAACTATATGTTCAGACTGTCTATAAATTTCAAATTGAAAATTAAGGCATGAGGAGCATGTCAGCTTCAACTGATGGCACACACCAGACCATAAAACATGCCATGGTGATAGCTTGTTCTGTGTGGGTATGGTTCAAATATCTACCCCTAAGTATTTAGCAATATTAGCAAACTAATTCTAAAATAGACACCTAATTTGAAGTTTTAAGTTAGAAATGTTTCTTCCAAACCCTATCCCCTGTCCTCCACAAAAAATTAAAGCTATATTAATCACTCAAGGAGTCCCAGTGGCACAACAGTTAAATGCTTGGCTACTAACCTAAAGGTTGGCAGTTCCAACCCACTCAGCAGCTCTGCAGGAAAAAGACCTGGCTATCTGTTCCCATAAGAACACAGCCTAGGAAACCCTATGAAGTAGTTTTACTCTGTCACATGGGGTCACTATGAGTTGAAATTGATTCAATAGCATCTAACAACAACATTCATCAATCACTCACGTATGACAGTTCCTTTGCATAGGGCCCCCTTCCTTTCCTAATCATTAAGATTAAGCCCAAGACTCACCTCTTCTTGAAGGTCTTCTTGAACTCATTCTACTATGGACATCCTCTTCTGCTCTCCCTGGGGAACCCCATATTTACCTTTACCAAAGGCTTGACCACCAACGTCCTGGCTATCTCTTCCACTAGACTAAATTTCTTGAGGTTATCTCAGAGCTCTCTATAGTGCCTGATCTTAGGACATGCTTAATAAATGTCTTCTGAGGGATAAATGAAGCACTGAATGGCCTGAATGGCCTAAAATAGTTTGCAAAACACAGTGCGAAATCTTTGTTTCTTTTTCCAGCCATCCTTGCTATTTATTCATTCTTGCTCTTACTTACATACAACAGACACATGCTAACACATGCATACAAGTACACAGAATATATATATATATATATATATATATATATATATATATGTACACACACACCATGAATGATATCTTCTCCATGAATCACATTCTTCAGCCACTCCATGTAACGCCAAAAATAGGCAAAGGGGAATCAAGAAATTAAGAATTTCTGATAACTCATACATAATCTTACAGTCCACCAGAGTCTCACCATGCATTGCTGCCATTCAATTAAACATATTTTCATTGAGCACATACTAATATATAAAGCACCAAAAACAAATAAATTAAGATATAGTCATATATTCTATACACAACAACATACTGGAACCATATCACAGATACTCAGAAAGGTCCGTAAAAGCAAAATTAATTACTATACATAATTAAAATATATCTTGGGATAGAAACAATCCTACCAAAATAAGATGATTATTTTAATCTGGAAAATGGCCTGAAACATAAGGAATAACTATGGGACATGGGTGTGGCTCTCAGCCTTTGAACAGAAAATAAACACACGTTTTCCTGCAGAGCAGAGGTCTGTGGTGAAGAATCAGTGCTGACTTGGAGCGGAATACCAGATGATAATTTGATAAATGCTATTTACCTTTAAAATGTGATTAAACAGCATTTATAATGAACATGCTTAGAAAATGATGAATAGTGTATCATATGTGCAGTGAAGAATGATGTAAAGTAATTGTATGAGGGGGTAGTTTTTCCCTGGCAGCTTCCCAAAGCTATTACAGTGTTTTTCTTTTCTCAGAAACACCAGGGTTAGAGTGCTACCAGAGGCAAAAGCCTGAGCACAGAGAGTGTGGACGGAATAATGATTTTGAACCAGGGATTTCTGGGATCTCCAAGTAAACGAAAACCTGCTCCAATGCTCATATGAACTTAGGAATCTCGCTGCTAAGAAATATAACTGCTGCAGTATCCTCACTTGGTTCCTGGTGAGAAGGGCAGAATTTCTTGGCATGCTTTTTCTCCCAGAACTCAATGAGGCCCTCTTGCTTCCTCCTTAGTCAAAGATTTATATTAAAAAAAATAATGAAACAAAACCATTCAACAAAATATATACTCCAATTTTCTTCTAATTCAATAGCTTTATAAATAATTAAACACAGATGTAACATACATTGATTTATAGTGTATATTTTTAAATTAGGGGTAGTTCATTGCACAGTAAAAGTTCATTACTTGGGTTTTGTTTTCAGTATAAATTATGGTGAGTCATGGTTCAATTTATAAGAAATAGCTTAAATAAATCCATGTCCATACACACCAAAATGACATGTCCTGGATAACTACATAAGTATTCACACTACACTGCAAATTAAAACTAGATCTCCATTTTACCATCAGATAAACCAATTAATGATTATGCCAGTATAAAGAATTTCCTATATAGGCGTGGTTTGTTGCAGAAATTAGGTAGGTACATAATGACAGAACTAACTCAACGATGACTCAGGTCATGGCTCATGCTTAGCAGAGAAGCTGAAAGTCACAGGTCACTGAGGAAAAAAAAATATTACACAAACTAGTTTCTAGGCCTCTACATACCAAGCACACAATTTTATGATGAAGCATTCTCTGTTCTGATCAAGGCTGCAGAACAGAGGTTATGAGGCCCCTTATGGAGATCAATATGTATATGACAAATTGGGTCCATAAATTAACGTATTAAAAAAATTAAAACAAGGAAGATGAAAATTACTTACACATGGTAAAGACAGCATAGCAAAATTGAATACCAAATGTAATGGTAAATGGTAAAATGTTAAAGCCATTTTCATTTTTTTAAAAGGAAGAAACCCCATGAAAATGATTATTCCCTTTTTTTTGTTCATTGTCTCTTTTTAAATAGTTTTTGAAGGTTAGATTGTCCCTATACTTGAATAAACCAGCCAGAAATTCAAATGAAAAATATTCTGTACAAAGTAGAAATAAAAATCGTATCATATATAGGATAAATTTAACAAGAAAATATAAGACCTATATGAAGAAAATTAAGATTATATTATTGAACAAGATAAGAATAGACAAACATATAGTCCTAAACAGGAGGCTTACTATGATAAAATGTATAGATTTAATTCTAGGAGCTCTGGTGGCATAGTGCCTAGGGTATTTGACTGCTAACCAGAAGGCTGGTGGTTCAAACTCACCAGCCACTCCTCGGAAGGAAGACTGAGCAATCAACTTCCGTAGAAATACCGCCTCAAGGAGGGGTCGCTATGAGTCAGGACCAACTCGATGGCAGTGAATTTGATTTGTTTTTACATTTAATTCTACATATTTTGATCCAAATCCAATTTTGTTGTTTTTCTTTAACTAGGTAAAGTGATTTTAAAATTCACATGTTCATAAAGAAGAACAGTTAAGAAGATTGTAAAAAAAAGGATAGCAGGAATGGAATTGTCTTGCTCCCTACCAAACTCACTGTCAAGGCACACACATGAAAAATAAATAAATATTAAAGAGAATATGATGTCACAGGATTAGGAAAGTAGAATAGTTAAGTAGAAGGCAATCACATTGTAACTGCCATTTTTAAGTGTACAAATCAGCCTATGAGTCCTTCTCACACGTTCTCAATGGCTTCATACCTAGGGAGGATTAAGCACTGCATAACCCATCTAAATGCTTAAATAATTATCACTTACATGTTCCCTGACAGATATTGCTTTCACATCAAGGAAAAGTATAAATATTTTCAGACAAAAGGAGTAAACAGTAGGCAAACCCAAATAGAATTTGATGGTCAATATCAATAAGCAATTCAAGGTAATATTAGTCAGAGAGCAAGGAGTGAATATATTCATATAATCAGTGGGCATAATACACTGAGATTAGAGTCAATGTCCTTTACACTTCAAAATAAAAGATGAAAGGTTCACTTCTAAACCCATTGCCATGTCTAGAATTTGTATTTCTTTCTCTAATTAAGAGGATTATCAAAAAGCTGAAGCAGTAGCCCCATGATGGTCTGTAGCCAGCTAGGCCCAGGCTAACACACACCTAAAAAATGTCACAGAGATAATTTTAGCCAACTATACTGCCTTGGAAACCCAAGGAGGGGTCGCTATGAGTCGGGTCAGACTCGACGGCACATAACAACAACAACAACATGAATTTAAATAGTTTCAATGTACAACATATTTGTTAACACACAGCTGCCAGATGAACTAAGAGGAGAGAATTATCCATAGGAGGCTGGGAAAAAACTGAGGGCCTCAAGGCTTGGCCAGACTGGCTGATGTGCTATTCACCATGATTAAGTTAACCAAAGACAGTTAACTTGGAGGAACAATCTTAACCACTGTTAAAGAAAGAAGCAGAAGCATGTAACTGGAAAGGTATTTCTGAGTGTCAGGTCCAACGTTCATGAAGAAGCCATAAAAAGCAAGATGAATTGTTAGGCCAGATATAAGAAAGATCAGGAGTTAAGGGGTATGGAGATTACAAACTGGGTGTTTGTACAGAGTTCAGAATTAAAACTGTTAACCTTACAGACTTTTGAAGGTTTTCTATAATGTACCAGTTGCATGGTGTGCATTTGTGTGATTATGCAGGCACATACACATATACAAACAAACTGGGAGGTAGCAAGTAACCATCAAATTACGTTTTAAGACTGCCCCGTACTGCATAACAATCCAGGAGTGCTTGGAATGGACCACAGTTACTGATGGAATAAATTACCTAAGTAAGGAAAAGCTATGAATCTCATTAGGATTATTTGATTAGAGCTAAAAGAATGGGCAAATTCAAGGCCACAGATAAACCTTGATTCAGAAAATATAAAATTATGAAGAGGAAGTAATCTAAATGCAATTCTTTGGAAGAATGAGATTTTAGTTAAGCACAGATGTTATTAATTTCTTTATCAATATGACAGCCTTAGGATTCACACACAAGTCAGTTATCACATCTAACATAAACTGTTCATCTAAAGATGCTCTCAGAATCTTTATGTTCAAATTATGTAATAAGATTAACAAGTGTCACTTAACCTTTTCAAATCAATTTCTAGCTTACATACTTGTCCCTGAGACTGGAAAAATTTAGCAATTAAACTGAAACCATAAAACTAATTTCCTCTATAATAAAAAAAAAAAAAAGCAAGCAAAATACAATTTTATCTCTTTGACCTACATTATGTCAATTATGTCAGATGTTTTTATTTCCCATATGTAGTAGGATGTTCAAATGATACAGAGGCTTCTAAGAAGACTATGTATCTTTCCCAAATAGTGCTCTCTCTGAAACAACAAACTTCTCTTATTAATGCTCTTATTAACTGTATACTCACACAAAAAAAGTGAGAGAAATTAGAAATGAGACCTTTCCAATAATAAATGAGCAGCTAAATCAGATAGGTAGATTTGATATATATATATTTTTTTTCATCAGACACTGCTGGCATGATCACAAACTTTAAAAGACCCAGATGATTCTGCATAAATTTAACTCATCATCTTTCTTATAAAAAGTCCAGCTTTAATGAAGTCCATAATGATCTGGATAAAACATACTTAATTAGATTATAAACTGCAACATAAAACAGCTGCACCATGCCTTTAAACATTTTCCTCTCTGAAGATCAGAAGATTGAAAAGGGGTTATAAAACAGCCCATTCATATTTCTTGTTTTTAAAAAGGAGGGGGAAAGAACCATTAAAGACCCAAACCCACTGCCATTGAGTTGATTCGTCACAACTAAAATCCCAGACAACTTTTTAATAAGTGAAATCCAAGTTGGCTTATTCTGACACTGCAAACACAGAGTGTAATGATGGTGTCAAATGACCAACATATCAATGGCATGGCATGTGGTTAGACAACTTTGGGGAATTCATGATTTCCTATGAGATACTGATAGTGTACGACATTTTTTTTTTTTTTTTCCTTTATGGTGTGTAAAAAAAAAGATAAGAAAAAAATCAAGGCTAATTAAAATACACTTCAGAGACAAAACTAACATGACTTTCTAATAAAAAGCAAATCCACTAACAGCTTGAGAAGGTGAACTAAATATATGTCTATCCATCCCTGTACTCTTGTGTTTTATATATTGGTTTTTAGTTGGGGAGGTAGGAGATGGGAAACAGGCATGCAACAATTGCTTAAAATTTTCTTTAAATATATCTTTGTAGCTTCCAAAGATATTTTCGTGACTACTAGTGATTAAGAGCATAGCTTCTGGAGTCAGCAGACCACTTTTTTTTTTAAACTTTGTATTGTGATTGAGTGAAAGTTTACAGAGGAAATTGATTTTCCAATCAACAATTCATAGACATTTTGTTTCATGACACTGATTGCAATCCCCACAATGTGTCATCACTCTTCCCAGTTCCTCCCTGCATTTCCCATTTCTATTTCTCCTTCTTTTCTATCCCTTCCTGCCTTCTGAGCTTTATCCCTGGGCAAAAGCTGCTCTTTTATCTTGTAGGGCTGATTTTTCTGAAGAGTGTGTACCCTTTAGTGATACTGTTCACCTTATAGGCCTGTCTATTGCTTGGCTGAAAGTTGAGCCATGGGAGTGAATTCAGTTCCAGGCTTGAAGGGTGACTAATAGGGGATACCACCAGTCTCTATCACACCAGTAAGCAAGGTCTTTTTTTTTTTTTTTTTTTTAATTGTGATTTGGGTAAAAGTTCACAGAGCAAATTCACTTTCCATACAGCAGCTCACATATACTTTGTCTCATGACATTGACTACAGTTTCCCACAATGCAATAGCTCCCCTCCCACTTCCTCCTCATAGTTACATCTTCCCTGTGTCCTTCTTGCCCATGCATTCTTGTCCCGAGTTGTCTCCCCATGCATACATAGCCCTTCTATTCTCCCATGATTGATCTCTCCAAGGAGTGTATCTACCTAATGTAAATGTTCAGCTCTTATGCTTGTCTTTTGTTTGGCTGGAAGCCACAGGAGTGGGTTCACTTCTAGTCTCAGTGGTTCCATCAGGCTCTATCAAACCAGCAAACCTTGTCCTTTTTTTTTATGATTTTGAGTTTGGTTTCACATTTTTCTCCCACTCTATTCAGGATCTCCTACAGAGATCCCCCTCTGAGCGTTTGACAGTGGTAGCCGGGCACCATCTAGTTCTTTTGGTCTCATAGTCATATAGGCTGAGGATCGCGTGGTATATCAGTCACTTGGACTAATTGTTTCCATGTGTCTTTAGTTTTTTTCATTTTTCTTTGCTCTGAATGAGGAGAGACCCATCTTGATGGCCGCTTGCAAGCTTTTAAGATCCCAGTCACTACTGGTCAAAGTAGGATGTGGAACAATGTTTTTATGTAGTATATTATGCCAATTGAGCTTGATGTCCCCTGTGACTATGGTCCCGAGACCACAGGTCCAACTATTTGCTCTCTCTGGGTAGCTGGCTGTGGTTAAGAAGTGACTATACCTTGTCCCTTGTCAGCTCTACTATATACCTGGGAATTCTTATAGAACATACAAATACACTTGTAGAAACATTGTCTTCCAACCTTATACATGGTCTTGGGCACACTCCTCCTGCATGGAAATACCGAATAGTTCAGCCTGACCACCCATTTATCCACCCGTATATCAGTGTTTGCCTTCACTGAAAACACAGTACTATATTTGTAAAAGGGTTCATCTTTGCTGTCTGTACCTCCCATTAAGCAAGTCATTTAATGACTGGAGTTTTATTCCATATTTTCCTCCTACTCTATCCTTCTGGGTGTCAAGGTGAAACACTGTCTGATATATTAATTGGAAACCACCACTTGTCTGTCAGTTTGTCGTAGTGTGGTGCCTGGCATGAGGCTAGAGGATATGCCACCGGTATTTCAAATACCAGCATGATCACCCATGGTGGACAGTTTTCAGAGGAGTTTCCAGACTAAGACAGACTCAGAAGAAGAAAGAGGACATCCATTTCTCAAAGAACTGGCCAGTGAAAACCTTCTGGATAGCAGTGAAAACCACTCTGTCCAGGACCTTCTTTTGTGATCCTCTTCAGAGTGGTGAGTAGTGACAGCCAGGCACCATCTAGTTCTGTTCTCAGAATTGAGGAGGCTGAGGTTTGTGCAGTTCATTAGTTCTTTGGACTATTTGTTTCCATGCTTCTTTGATTTTCTATCCTCTTTTGCTTCAGCTGGAGGAAGACCAAGCAATAGTTGTACCTTATAAGGCCTCTCACTGGCTTTTAAGACCCTGGTCACTACTCACTACAGTAGGATGTAGACTATTTTCTTTGTAAAGTATGTTATGCCAATTGAGTTAGCTGCTTCCCGAGACTGTGGTCCTAAGCCCACAAGTCCAGTGACTTATTACCTCAAGGTGTTTGGTTATAGCTAAGAAGTTTTCATAACTTTGCCCCGATTACTATATACATGGATATATGTACAACACATACAAATACGTATGTAGAAATATCCTCTGCCAAACCTATATATGGTTGTGGGTGTAGTTCCATTTACCTACCCATACCTGTTCAGCTTGCTTGTCTCTGTATCCATTCATAGATTACTCTTTGTTATTACTGATCTTGCATGATTGTGTATGTAAGAGTATTTACTTTTGTTGTCTGTAACTCTTGTGCACCTCTCCTTGTCTTCCTTTGCCTTAGTGGTATTGTGCTGATCATCCTCAACCAAATTAATATGTGTCTATTACAGCAGATTACTTTTGAATCCCAGTTCCGTCATTTAGTATGTGACTCTGGAAAAGTGACAGCTTCTCTAATTTTCAGTTGCCCCATCTGCATATAGTGAAAACAGTGCATACTTCATAAGGTAATTGTGAGGATGAAGTGTGAATTACCACTTTGTATTTTGCCTGGATTAGAAGAGGTGTTTAAACATTAAGAACCCACTGCCACTGAGTCAACTCCAACTCATAATGACCCTACAAGACAGAGTAAAACTGCCCCCAATTGAGTTTCCAAGGCTGTAAATTTTTATGGAAACAGATTACCACATCTTTCCCATTGTGTGGCTTCTGGGTTTGAACTGCCGACCTTTCAGTTAACAGTCAAATGCTTTGATCATTGTGATACCAGAGAACCTTTTAATACATTAAGTCACAATCAAAAGAGACAAGCATATTTGAGAGAAATTAAAGAAGACCTCTAAATGTATGAAAACATATATGATGTACATAGATTGGAAAAGTCAGTATGGTTAAGATTTCAAATCTCCTCCAAATGATTTATATTCAATACCATCATGATCAAAATACCAAAGGCCTCTTACTTTTTTTAAAGAAAAAAAATTGACAGACCACTTCTAAAAAATATATGAAAGGCAAATGACCTGGAAGAGCAAAATAAATTTTTAAAAGGAGGAAAGAAAAAGTTAGGAGTACTTATGCTATCTGATTTGAAGGCTTACTGAAAAAAAATTACAGTAATAAAGAAGGTGTACTTTTGGGGAAAGGACAGATAATCTAGTGAGTCCAAAAATGGTCACATGATTTTCAACAAAGATGCCAAGGCAATTCAATGGGGATAGGAAAATCCTTCAACAAAAGGTGATGAACACCTGGATACTGGTATGGAAAATAACAAACATCAACCCTTACTCTCGCACCATATTTAAAAATTAATTAAAAATGGACAATAAATATAAATGTAAAAGCTAAACCACAAAAGTCATAAGGGAAAATCTTTGTGACCTAGCATAGGCAAAGACTTTCCAACTAGGACACAAAAATTATGACTCATTTTAAAAAAAATGATAAATTGAACTTTATAAAAATAAAAAATTTTGGTTCTTCAAAAGACACTAGAAAGAAACTAAAAAGGCAAATCAGAGATAGGGAGAAAATGTTTACAATGCTTATTTGACGAAGGCCATGTATCCACTTTATATTAAGAACTCTTTCAACTCAATAATATGAAGACAACCTAATATAAAATAGGCAAAAGATTTGAAAAAAAAAGTCACAAAAAAGAATCTGAAAACTGGCAAAAAAAAAAAAAAAAAGCAATGAGAAGATAATCAGTATCATTAGTAATCAGGGAAATGTAAATGAAAACTCCAGTGAGATACTACATATACCCATCAGAATGGCCGAAATTTATAAAATGAATTATACCAAGTGTTGGAGGGGATGTAGAACACTGGAACTCTCATACTTCTAGTGGGAGCATAAAATCATACAACTTAACTGGTGGCTCAAACCCACCAGCCCCTCCTCGGAAGGAAGGTTGGGCAATCTACTTCCGTAGTGATGCTGCCTTCTAAACCCAAGGATGGGTCACTATGAGTCGGGTCTGACTCGACAGCAGTGCATTTCGTTTCATTTAGTTTAGAAAGTGGCGTTGGTAGTTTTTTTATAAAGTTAAATATAAACATTTAGCATATAACCTACCTATTCTGTCCCTGGGTGTTTACCTAAATGAAGTTAAAATGTATGTCTACACAAGGATTTATATTCATGTCAGCTTTATTCACAATAAATGTGTATTAACAGATGGAGGTAAAAAACACAATGTGGTATATTTATACAATGGAGTGCTGGTGGCATAGTGCCTAAGGCAATTGACTGCTAACCATTAGGCTGGAAGTTCAAACCCACCAGCCACTCCTTGGAAAGAAGATTGGGCAATCTACTTTCGTAGAGATACTACCTTGGAAACCCAAGGAGGGGTTGCTATGAGTCGCAATCGACTTGATGGCAGTGAGTTTGGTTTGTTTTTTTATACAATGGAACAATACTAGGCCAACAAACAAACAAACAAACAAAATGTCACTGATACATCCAACATAGATGTATCAAGATCAAGATGCTAAGTCAAATAAGTCAGATGTAAGAACACATACTGAAGATTCCACTTATCTCAAATGCAAAGGAATGCATAGTGACAAAGAGAAGATCATGGTTGTCTGGGGTTGGAGAGGAAGAGAGACTAGGATGGACTGAAAAGGGCACAGAGAATCTTTTGGGAATAATAAAAATGTGCATTTTGATTGTGATTGTAGTTTCATGGGTGTATATAACTGTCAAAACTCATCCAATTAAATAGATTCATTTTATTGCATAAAATTATTGCTCAATAAAGCTGATGAGAAAAAAAAGAGAGAGCAGCAAATTAGCAAGAATATAATTTACACTTATCCTCTTTGCCTTCTTCCATTTCATGCTGCCATGATTACTACTTTTCTTTTTCATGAAAGGAGGAAAAGGGAGTGAAGAAGAAACGATTGATTCATTCAATAAATATGTTTAAAAAAAAAAAAAAAAGTTGTCGCTGAGTTCATTCCAGCTCATGGCGATTCCCTGTGTGTTAAAGTAGGACTGTGCTTCATAGGATTTATAGTGACTGTGAACTTTGGGAAATAGATCACCAGGCCTTTCTTCTTAGGTATCTCTAGGTGGTTTCAAATCTGCAAACTTTCAGTTAGCAGCAAAGCATATTAACTGTTTGCACCACCCGGGGATCCCAATCAATATTTATGAAGCATCTTTTGCGTTTGTCACTCCCAATACAATTGAATGTTGGAGTTTTATGGATGAGGAAACTAAGGTTTGCATGGTGAAGTAATGTATCTAAGTCATACAGCTAGTAAATGGTAGAGCTGAATTTGCAACCAATTTCTTTGGACAAAAGTCTATAGAGATATGCATTACAACTTGTCCCTATCTGCTATCTCACCAGGCTGAGTACTGCTGACGAACAACAGCGTCCTACACAGCAAACAAAACCCACTGCTGTAGAGTCGATTCTGACTCATAGCAACCTATAAGATAAAGTAGAACTACTCCGTAGTGTTTCCAAAGCTGAGAATCTTTATGGAAGCAGACTGTCTCATTCTTCTCCCACAGAGGGGCTGGTGGGTTCAAACTCCTGACCTTTTGGTTAGCAGCCGAGTGCCTTACCAATGCACCACCAAAACTTCTGGATGCTACAGACATGAAAGGAAATAAACCCATGACAATAATTCTGCATTGTCAGTCAAAATAGAATGTGTGAGAAATAATCTCTTCTGTTCATATTTAATACTCCTTGCAAAGAATCTTTTAAACTTTTGTCTTTGCAATTTCTTACTTAACTCCTTCCACTAACAGTTTAAGAGCACAGGCTCCAGAGTTACACTTACAGGTTCCAATCCCGGCTCTCTGACCTGGTGTGATCTCTTCTTGCCTCAATTCTTTCATCTATAAAATGGAGATTATAAAAATGTCTTTCGTGCTGATTAAATGAAATAATGAATGCAAAGTATGTAATATAAAACTTGGGGCATAATAAATTCTCAATAAATATTAGACTTTCTTCTTCTTCTTCCATAACTACACTTCTAATAGCTACGTAGAAAAAGTTAGAGTTACATGCCAAAACGAAAAAGAAAAAGCTGGTTTCTTAGGTGGTAGTTTGAATTCATTGGTGTTTTCTTTTTCTTTCCTTCTTTCCTGCTTTCCTCCCTTTATTCCTTCAATGTATTACTTTTCCCAATTAGATTTTTTGCATTAGAAATATATGACAGAAACTATACATGATGGAAGCAAACCCCAGTCTGTGATCTTAACCCACTGCTATCCAGTCGATTCTAACTCAAAGTGACTACCATTGGGTTTCCAAGGGTGTAAATATTTAAGGATGTAGATTGCCTCACCTTCCTCCCACAGAGCAGCTGGTGGGTTTGAACCACCAACCTCCTGGTTAACAGTCATATGCCCTACCTACTATGCCACCAGAGCTCCCTAGTCTGTAACCTTAAGCAATGTACCATCTTATGAAGAATAAATGATTCATTTCTCTTTGGGAGAGTTGGGTCTTTTCCCTGTTTTTCTCCTTCTAGGGAAATAAAAATTTTTACTCTTCCTCAAGAACTTGGAAGATTCCTTTCTAAAAATCAGCAAGAGGAAGCTTGAGAAGTCTTTTTACAGCCAAATGTAACAGCTGGCAGCCTGAAGGGCCATATAAAAACATTTTACTGTTCTACAGAACTTGAAGTGTAGCAGCTCACAAAAGCAAAATCATTTTTAATGAAATAACAAAAAATATTCTTAGACATTTTTAAAATCATGTACTATAGAGAAAGACCTTTAGTGTATAAAAATAAATAATATATAGATAATGTTCCTTACAGTTTACTAAGGTGCCCATTTGCTCACTCAAATCCACATCTCTTAATAGACTCCAAATTAGAGTACAAGTAAATAGGAAAGGTAATGGACCCTTTGGGTATGATATTTATCCTACTCATATGGCACGTTATTGCTAGGTTTTCCAAACCAACAGTTTAGGGGAAACAAAATGCATTCTGTTGGCGGGGTGGGGGTGAGTGAGTGGGGGAAGAATAGCTAATCAAATTAAATGATTGTAAATATTCTATGTTGTTGTTGTTGTTATGTGCCATCATCGAGTTGGCCCCGACTCATAGTGACCCCTCCTTAGGTTTCCGAGGCAGTATCACTATGGAAGTAGATTGCCCAATATTCCTTCCAAGGAGTGGCTGGTGGGTTTGAACCACCAGCCTTCTGGTTAGCAGTCAAGTGCCTTAGGCACTACGCTACCAGAGCTCCCAATATTCTATAGTAATAGAAAACCTTTTAAACCAGAAGTAATTCAGTTCATTGATCTTAAAACTGAGCAGCGATCTTACAGGAGGTATCTTGTCTCTTGCTACTTAACTGGCATTAGGATCCTCTTTCTCAAATTTAATCAACAGATATGTTGTTCTGAAGGAGCTCTGGTGGCGTAGTGCCTAAGGCATTGGGCTGCTAAACAGATGGCTGGCGGTTCAAACCCACCAGCCACTCTGTGGAAGGATGACTGGGCTGTCTACTTACATAAAGATTTACCACCTCAGAAACCCAAAGGGGGTCATTATGAGTCACAATCCACTCAATGGCAGTGAGTTGTTTTTTTTTTTTTTAATGTTGATCTGACATTTGGAATATCAGAGTGTTGTACAGTGTTGAGAACTAAAATTAAAAGCAATAGATCTCAGAAGTTATCAGAAGTAATCTTAGAATGGAGGCTGAGGGAAGGATGGATACAAGAAAAAAATTGTTCCTTTCCTTCTAAAAGGTCTTAAACTTTCATAAGAAGCTTCGAGAGAAAGACAAATAAGATACAATTATTCTGTGGCATAATAATATTTCATTTCCTGGAACTCAATTAGGGAAATTAATGAAGGAGAAATGTGTTTCTTGCTTGCAGAAGCCAACTTAAACTAGGAAGAGTCTAATTACTAGCAATAGTTGTTAAGCAAAATCCATTATGTCAGAACAGAAGTTATTTAAGCAGTAACATGAAAGTTAAAACAGAGAAGACAACACAAAATATTTAAGTTTTAATTTCAAAGTTGGCAGTGTTAAAATGGAGCCACTCCAGAGATCAATGAACATATTGCTTTCAAAAAAGGTTTTTTTTTTAGACACTATA
Source organism: Orycteropus afer afer (assembly GCF_000298275.1). NCBI lineage: Eukaryota > Metazoa > Chordata > Mammalia > Tubulidentata > Orycteropodidae > Orycteropus > Orycteropus afer. The sequence goes on from NW_006922120.1 coordinate 515,426, forward strand.
TACTGACAAGATGTACCAATTAATTTCATTTTGGCCAGCTGACTTAGGAGAAGTATTTACACAGGAGAACATATCATAAAGTTGTATTCTACACTTATTATATTTTAACTCTGAAGATTTGTATTTAACCACAAAAATGACATGGCATTCCCAAAGTTGCAGAATATCTTTCTTGATTTCTAGAGATAACAAAGAATCAAAATAGAAGAAGCAGAAAAGAAAAAAAAAAAGTAATTATTACTTAATTTTTAATAAACTTGTATGGTTCTTTATCCACTACTGTTTAAGAACATACTAATTTCTCCTTTAAGGAACATTTATATTGACAAAGTTTTAGGGTTCTTTTTTTTTTTTCCATCTGCATCATGGGTCCTAGATCAGAGCTCTGATGTAATCATTCAATTCACACCAAGAAAGCCACCCAAGATCCACTTTATTTTCTTGTTACTTTGCTAAGTCAGGAAACCAAAAGCCTGTGGAGGTGGTCACTGTCACACACTGCTACTAGGAATGCAAATCGGCTTAGTGCTCACAACTAGCCACCTGCTCAGCATCCGTTTCTTCTTTTTCATTCCTACCAGAATTCTGATTTTATTCAGGTACCCACCGTCATTAGAAATAAATATTCCTAACTTTCAAATATGCATAATGGGAGATAAAAGAGAAAGATAGTTGCAACAAGATATACACGTGTGGGAAAAAAAATGATATATGAGTGGAGATGGGGGTCCCATATAAGTGTCCATGCTGACTAATAACTGGAGAAAATGTGCTGATGCTCATGCTCTTTAGGATCAAATATATGGTATGCTGATCCACATCAAAGTGAATACCAGTCAATAAGGTGGTAAAAATGTTAAATTTAGTAAAATACAAACAAACTAAACCAACAATTAAAAAAATCTGTAATCCTGTGGCTTGAATATTATCATTTGGTCCCTTTGTCACACAGTGACAATGAATATGACAGTTTTGCTCTCTTACATCAACGTGCACTGCCTGAGTGAGTGGTGGTGCTGCTCAGAGATATTAAATCCAAGGGAAATTACTATTTTTTTCTTTATGGAGAGAGAAAAAGGTCATAATACTAGACTCTAAAAACCTGAATGAGGAGAGTCATTTGATTTTCACCTACTTGATAATTGGCTTATTTGGCTAGTATTTCTTTAGAGTCTCAATAACTGCAAGCCATACTCTTCATAACAATGGAAACAAATAATCCTGCAAGTTAACTGAGAAGCTGCTCATTAAGTCTGTGAATCAGAACAGACTCTTGGTTCGTTTATATGTGTTTCACATCATTAACTTGGTGGTAATATAGTGACCACGATTACTCATTTTTTTTAAGTAAAGAAACTCATCTGAAGAGTATTTCCCTGAGACAATGAAGAGGTCAGCCATTGATTTAAAACCAAATCCAAATTCACTGCCATTGGGTTGATTCCAACTCACCCTGGAGGACCCTGGAGGACAGAGTAGAACTGCTCCATAGGGTTTCCAAGGCTTTAATTGTTAACGAAGCAGACTGCCTCATCTTTTTTTCCTGGGGTGTGGCTGGTGGTTCTGAACCGCCAACCTCTTGGTTAGCAGCACAATGCTTTAACCACTGTGCCACCTGAGCTCCTGGTATAGGGGCTAAAATTCAACATACCTTTTTGGGGAACACAAGTCAATCTATAACTGGCTCTGATTCTTGTTTTTTAAATATATTGTGACACTGGAGGAGGAGAGAGATGATCACCCAAGTGATGATGAACCTTACATGAGGTGTGTCCATTTTAAATTAAGTAAAATTTTCTCAATTTCATATATTAGTCATCTTGACCACTAACTAACAAGATAATTCTTGGACTTTGTTTTTCTCAGTGACAAACTATATACATATTACAATACAGATATTGCTATTTCATTTTTGAAAGGCAAACGTCTTATCTCAACAGTGAAATTACAACCTCTTTGAAAGCATATTCTTAGGCATCATCATAGTCAATAAATACTTCACCAGTTCCAAATATTCAATGAGGTTTAAAAACATTCACTAAATAAAGTTATGGATGAAGGTATGTTAAAAAAAAAATAGACATTCTTGGTAAATTAATTTTGAATTAAGCAACATATAGTCTTTAACTAAATGCTAGCTCAAAATAACTGTAATAAAGCAATACAAGCAATTAAACTGAAAAACTTATTATAGAACTCATTAGTCTTCCCAGCCTCCAACCTGCTATTCCTTCTGTGTTCTTCATGTCTGTGACCGGAACCACTGTATCAACAGGTGACTGTGTGGGGAGGAATACAAGGCCTGCCTAGACTCAATGGTGTGCTAGCAGCACTCCCAGGAGTCAGCACAGAGTTGTACTCATGGCTATGATTTACTGCAGCAAAGGAAATAAAGAAAAGTCAGCAAAGGGAAATAGTGCATGGGGAGAAGCCTGAGGAAACCAGGTGTAAGTTCCTAAGGGTCTTGGCCCACTGGAGACACACAGGATGCACTGAATTTCCCAGCAATAATCTGTGACAAGACTACCAGGGAATCTTGTTAGGGACTCAGTTCCCAAGGTTTTTATTGGGAGCTGGTCATATATAGGTCCTCTGCCTAACCCCTACCAAAATTCCAGAATCCCAGCACCAAAGCAAGTGTTCAGCATATACTATATTGTTTTGACAAAAGTTTAGGCACAGTGAGTCATTCTTATCCGGTAATGGTGAGAACCCTACAAAAATCTAGGTTCTCACATGCCAGCCAAGGGCCAATCTTGTAAGTAGGCTTTTTCTAGGATAGCCACTAAGGCCTGCTATGTTAACTCTTTTCTACACAGTTACTATACCAAAATCCAAACAAATAATCTCAGTTTCTATTTCTTCATGCCAGTCATCTATTCAAGGCCAGAGTCCATCAGTTTTGTTCCTAACTCATTCTTGAATCTATCCTCTTCTGTCCAGGCCTCCATCATCTCCTGCTTGAATCACTATAGTAACTCCTATTTAGTTTCCCTGCCTATGCTCCAATCCATTCTCCAAGTGTTCGTCCCTTGCTTAAAGCTGTAATGCTTTCCCTTTGCCATCATCACTTGAGCGTAGCATAAAAGTCTTTTCTGCCCAAGTTATCTCTCTGTCTCATTTCTCAACACTTTCCCTTTTGTACTTGTAGTTCTCAGAAGGCCTAATTACTCTTCTTGCTTTTGGGACAGGATATTTGTCCTTGCTACCTGGGATTTCCTTCTAGTTTTGCTCAGGTTAAAAACTACTTTATAATTGAGCTGAGGCATCAGTACCAGTACAGCTATCATCACAACAACAGTGTGTCTGTGGCATAGTGTACTTAATATGGCCCTTTTAGCCATGGTCTTTGTCACTCCCACTAGATAACTGGGTGGGACTCTGCAAATGTGAGGTGCTTGAGCCCAGTGAGGGGACTAGATAGCTTGTTAATAGTTTAAATAAGAACTTGTTAATAGCATAAATAAAGCACATGGCATGCTTGTACGGGTGGGACTGTGCAAATATGGCATATGGAACCCTAACATGGAGATTAGTCAGTTTTGCCATCCCCCTAGCTTAAAATGAGCTGTCCCAGAAGCAGAAAGGGGGCAGGAGAGGGTCCCATTATTATAAAGAGAAAGAGCCAGGAGTGGAGTGAGTTCATGGACCTGAAGTCCTTGAGCTGAGATGGCGAGTAGTAGTGACAGAGAAATGGTGACAGCAGAGGCAGCAGAACCAAAAGATTGTCATGAGACAGAGAAGTGGGCTTCCCAACCATGGAGGGAGAAAGCTGAGTGCCTTCAGGCAGGAAGGTTGCTGGTGGAGTAGGGTGCCTCTCTGGGCACCTGTCTACAAAGCTAAAATGGCTGTTACACTTGCTTGAGCAAGGCCGAGGCCAAGAAGCCATGGGGCCAAGAGGCCAGGGCCAGAGGGAAATGCACCTGTGGCACAGCTGAGAAGAAGCTGTCCTGATTGAAGAACTGTATCCTGAGTTGTTTCTGATCCTGAATCATAACTTGTTATTTCCCTAATAAACTCCATACTTGTGAGTATTGTCTACGAGTTCTTTGTGGCCAGGGCAACAAATTATCAAACCCCAGCAGAGAAGTAAAAAGTGCGAGGGACAGTTGGTGTCAGAATTGGCAGATAGGTTGGAGTGTGGAGATATATCTGACCTCTACCTCATAGGAATCAGTCTTTGGTTGTTAATATTGTTCTGAATCCTTCTTCCCCCTTATGAAGTTGGAGGAGGTCAGATGCCACTCCCATGTCGTTTTTACAGTGTCAGAGTACAACTTTCCTCCATAGGGTTTTCAATGACTGATTCCCGCCCCCACCCCGGAAAGCTGATCATCAGGCCTTTCTTCTGAGGCACCCTGATAAACTAGAACTTCCAACCTTTTGGTGAACAGCCAAGCTCATTACTTGTTTGTAACTCCCAGGGACTGAGGCATCAACTCCTCCAGAAACTCTTGCCTGATGTTCCTCTTCCCCTGTCTATATTAAGTGTCACAATACCTTGGGCTTCTGGAAGAACTGATCACACTGCACTGCAGTTCCCTGTCTACTTCATTGATTTATTTCCCCACATTAAACTGTGCTCCTGAATAAGCCATGGACTGTGTATTCCCAATATCCAGCTTGGCAATCAACAAATTGTTCTAGTTTAATTTGTTGACCGACTTAATAAATGTAATACTTTTAGCAGGGTTCTCCTGGGGTTAGCTCCATCCCCCAGCCTTCAAGGAGGACTGAATTTAGACAATTCTGGCATAGACATGGGGGATGTTGTACTATTTCACGTTGTTATCTTCCTTGCACTGATTTTGTTCAATAACTAACACCCAAATGTGTTGTCTTCCTGTTGTGAATGTGTTGGTCTTAATAGCATGCAATTTGTATACAAGTCTCACTTCTGATTTCACCTTATTTTTTTTAACTTCTTATTCTAATTAATTCACTTACACTTTTTGTTAACCTTGGGGATTGTTTTTACAAGCTTATTCAAGCTTGTTTATTCAAGGCAGAATATAAATAAATATGTGTATAGTCCTAGAGAGATGAAAACACCATTCCATTTTTCTCTAGAGAAGGCAACTTCTCAATATTTCTTGGTAATCCATTCCTGGCTGAATCTAAAATATCATAAAGTGCAGCTTACAAAGGGAAATATTTTCCTTCTGATTCTTCAACTCAACTTCATGCAACTAAGTCAGTGTAATAAAAGGGATGCACAGGTGCCCCTATATTTTCTTTACAGGGCTTAGCAATAAGGCTCAGTTGTGTATCTTGTTTTATTGAGTCAATGTGCTACTAAAGAGCTATGTGTAAAATGAGTTGTATAAACAGAATCAAAATGTAAATTTACTAGAGATGTTCACTATTTTAAAAAGCATCATGGAAAAATCAATTTTGTGAAGGGAATAATCATTCCAAAATGTATCTACTTTGGAATCCCAGATTTATATACTGAGGCTATTTACTCTTAGAAAACCTCCTTCAAATTCTACTGTGTACGAACACACGATCCTCTCAACTTATTCCGTCATCAGTAAATGTAATTCAAGTTCATATGAGTTACCAAAACCAAAACAAATCCACTGCCAAAAAGTCAATTCTGACTCATAGCTACCCCATAGGACAGGGTAGAACCACCCCATAGGATTTCCAAAACTGAAAATTTTTATGGCAACAGACTGCCTCATTTTTCTCCCACGGTGAGGTTGATGGGTTCAAACAGCCAAGCTTTTGGTTAGCAGTCAAATGACTTAACTACTGTACCACCAAAGCTCCCTTCATGTGAGTTACAGTCAGAAAAAACATATTAATATTAAATAATGAAACGCTGTTATCACCAGACTCACATCAGGAATTATTAGCACTTCAAATGTGAGAATGTTCTCAAAGTACTGTTAATATTTTTTTCCAATTTGACAAACATTTCTTGACAACTCCATATGCAAAACACTGTGCTAGTTGTCAAATGGGATTCAATATAATGAAAGCAAAGTTCTCGCCCTCAAGGAACTTATTATTGCTGTTAGGTGCCGTAGCTCTCAACTCACTGCTGTCCTTTTTACAGTGTCAAAGTACAACTTTGCTCCATAGGGTTTTCAATGGCTGATTTTTTTTTTCCCCTGGAAGCTGATCATCAAGCCTTTCCTTCTTCTGAGGCACCCTGATAAACTAGAACTTCCAACCGTTAATTGAGCAGCCACATTAATTGTTTGTACCACAATTAATGGTACAACTCACAACGATCCCTCCTTGGGTTTCTGAGGCAATATCTCTACAGAAGTAGATTGCCTAATCTTTCTTCTGAGGAGTGGCTTGTGGGTTTGAACTGCCAGCCTTCTGGTTAACAGTCAAATGCCTTAGGCATTATGCCACCAGAGTTCCGCAGAGTGAGCTCCAATTCATAGTGACCCTATGTACAACAGAACAAACCCCTGCCCACTCCTGCACCATCCTCACCAGCTTTGCTGTGCTAAGGAACGTCTAGCCTACTTATTAACTAAACTCATTCTGTTCCTTTTTCCTTTTTTTTCCTTCATTGTTACATATCTAGCTATAACTGACACCACACTTTTTTTTTTTTCTGTAGTCCAAGTTTTTAAGTTTTCCCCGTTATATCTATTTTTGTTTTCTAAACTCCCAGACAGGAGACAAATTTTTATTTGCTTTATAAAATTCCTTTAAAAATCTACAAAGAAAAGGGAACACAGAAGGAGTATTGCACATGTAGAGTTGAAAATAACCTTAGAGATGATTTATAGCTATTCATCATATAAATGTCCAAGCTAATATTAAATCTTACTAATTTGGACTAAATGACCAAAAACCCTTTAAGAATTACCTACAGATTTGCATGTTTAAGGAAATTCCATTTAAGTACAAATACAGTAATTCAAAGTGAATTAATAAAAGGTAGCTTAATGGACATAATTAAGAGGTTTAACTTTAATGAATTAATAGATGATGACTTAGAATTAAATTCTCAATAATTTGTATATAAACAAGATATTGTAGAAAACATATGGAAACTGTTTATTTCTCTTATATAGGTTAAGAAATAGTCTTTCAATAATTTTTTCTTCAAGTTATATTTTACAAACAGTAAAAAGGTAAATTTTAGCCAATTTGTGTCTAAAATTATGACAACTTCTAAATAAGTATAATCAGATGGGAACTATCTTATACATGAATTTGACAATTATCTAGAAAGAAAAGCTGCTCAAAAAAATTTGAACCAAACTCTCAACTTCCCCAGTAAATACTTTCTCGAACATATTTCTCGAACGTATTTTAAGGTCATGTTTTAAAATCCCTGTTTACTGTTTAAAGTTTTCATTTCTTTGTTGCCTACCATGTTGTGTGTACTTAACCTACTCACAGGTATTCATGATAGATAATTAGTTCCCTCAGGGTGGCCAGGCATACTCATAATGCACAGATGCATGTCTCCTAGGGTCAGGAACAAATAAATCTTTTAGTAGAATTGCATGTGCTTTATGTGCTGCTGTCTCCCTGCTGGGAAACACGTTGGAATATTTAACATTTACTATCTGGTGTGAATGTGGTTTTATAATTAAAGTCTGGGATAAGAGGAAGGAATGGTGGAATCTAGTACTTTGTTTCAATAGGAATAATCCTACTTGAATTAGTAAACTTCTGAAATATCAGTGAAGTAAAAGAAGAGTTGCTAAAGAAGAATTGTTTGAAATCACGATAACAGCCATTCAAAGATAATCAATTTTAATTCAGATAGAGCTGGAAGAATAAGGAAGACTCACTTAAGTTCTAATACAACAACTGTTCTTACATATCTCCATATTTATCTAAATACCAGACAGTCAGTGAGGGAGAATGGCCTTGTTTTGTTCATAATTAGAACACTATTTTGAGCTGGAGCTATCTGACTGGTATGTTTGCCAAGCGTTCCCTCAGCCATTCCTCTACCTCACACACTACCATTTTTCCCTTACCCCTATTTCTTGGACTAAAAGAGAAATATCCGGTCATGGGTGGGAAGCTGTAGGCTGGGGGAGTTGGGGGTTGGAGAGAACATCTGGATTTTATCATCTAGTCTCAGAGTTCCTTCAAAATCTAAATCTTAATGCTGCTCTGCAGACTTGTGCCTCCTGGTACAAATAGTGCACTACTCCTCCACCCTCAGTGCTCCCATAGCTCACAGCCTTGGGGCTCTATAAGGAAGCAGAATTCAATACCAGAAATAAGGATAACTTGCTCCTGGACATGAAGCTAACAAGCAAGATTATTTGTCATTAAATACATAACTGTATAAATGACTTGATTTGAATCTACTCTATTATTTTGTCTGAATGAAAAGCATATGCGTAACAGTGGGCTGCAAGAGAAACTGGGGCTTTCAGATGCATGTTATTGTCTGTGCAACATGCCCAGTAGAGGCCCAGCTCAGTCAGCATTGAGCCGGTGCTGCTAGAAAAGGAGCAAAGAAACGGTCCTTAGCAAGACCCTGTTTAGGTTGACCAAGAGGCTGTGTGGAGGGTCTGCAAGAATGAATTTGTGGTTTGCAATTGGCTAGTCAATTCTCAACATGAGCGAATTCAATATGTGTGACTGTTTAGAAAAGCAATTAAGGATAGCTAAACCTTTCTTGGTTAATTAAGTGATTTACATCTGGAGGTATGGTTGGAGGAAGGAACCTCCTGGAAACTAGGATCAGAAAGAAGTGTTTGGTGTAAAAGAAAAAGTTCCAGATTATTTTGTTCATATGTCTTGTGCTTCAATCCAGACTATTAAGTCCAGACACTGAAAATTAAACTACAGGTCAGCAAAAAAAGAACACCCAAACAGTAAGAAGCTGACATTGCACTGCTGCCTTTATTAAAAGAGAAACTGGTGCTTCCCTCAAATCTATGTTTTATCATTTTCTTCTTCATAACAAAACCCTTTCTGATGATAAAAACAATTTAAAGAGAAAAATCAAAAATAGTAATAACACAAAACTGAATGTGTAAGCTTAATATGCCTGCCAACCATGCAATGGTCAGGGGGATGATACGATTGGGAAGGAGGCTGAAAGGCTGTGGAAGAGCAAGAGCCCAAGCAACCAAGCCCAGACAGTCCCTGGCCCTATGAAGCACGCCTGTAACTTGCCACCAGAGTATCCTTCAGCCAGCCAAATCACTGAGCCACAGGCTCAAGTCCACAAAACGTGTAATATTTTGTGAACAGTAATAAACTATACAAGCAATTAGCACTACGTATTAAAGAACCCATAATTATAAATATCAGAGAATCTTCTCAATTGGGAATCAGTACAAGTGGCTCTTGTGAGTGAATAAAGTCATCAATCCAGAATTACCACACACATTTTAGCTTTAGCAGGGAAAGGGAAAATTCGCTATGGGTAAGGTTGTTACCACTGGCTCTGCCTAAAAAGCAAATGAAAAGATGATCTCCCTTTCAAAAATCTGTTGTTGTTGTTAGCTACCATCAAGTCAGCCCCCACCTCATGGACCCCTATGCACAATGGAATGAAATACTGCTTGGTCCATTGTAACCCATGGGGTTTTCACTGGCTGATATTTTGAAAGCAGATCACCAGGCCTTTCCTCCTATTCTGTTTTAGTCTGGAAGTGCCACTGGAATCTGTTCAGCATCATAGCAGACAAACCTCCACTGAGAGACAGGTGGTGGCTCTGCACGAGGGGCATTGGCCAGAATCGAATGCAGGTTTCCTGCACGGAAGTCGAGAACTCTGCCACTATACAACCACTGCCCCCTCTTTCACAAATAAAACCAACATGAGAAGAAGAATCACTAACTAGGATCTCTTTGCACAGAAAACAAGATGGTTCCTACCTGAAAATAAAATGGTGGCAAAGACACTAATGACAAAGATACATTTGGATTATTATTTCCATTGCTTAGATACTTCAGCTGAGGCACAGAGATGATAAGTAACTTGTCCAAAGTCACACAGTTAATCATCCTGGCTCTGGATCCTGTTTTTTTTTAAATTATGACATTGTAGTTGCCTCTTCTTATTCTGCTATCAAAAGGAAAATTTTGAAACAGAAAAATCTAAATCAAAATGCTTTCAGAAGAAAACAAACTAAGAATTTACCTGAGATGTGAAAATTTTCTTCTGTGTAAGGAAAGCTTCATGCCAAATATCTTCAACTCAACATTAATATCTATACATATTCACATTAAACAAAAGAATATCATCATGTTAATTATGCTCCTAAACTAGATAAAAATCTTGAAAACAAGCCTACTGCAGATGTTAATCCACTAACCTACAATGATGCACTGTATTTGTTTTTGCCATGCTATGCATTTAAGAAGAAAACTACGGTCATAAATTAAACCTAAGACAAGCTCCTAAGTGCACATATTATATTTAGTAATTATTTTAATATTGCTAAGCCACATACACATACTTTGCTAAATCAAGAAACTAAGCCAACATAAAAGAGAGTTATTTTTATCCCAGGAGACACCACCAGTTTTCCATGTTGCCTTCAAACTCATCTCTATCCAAGCAGAGAAGTATATAGAAACTCTTTTGTTGCTTCTTCTTTATAAGAATTCAACGTTTTCCATAGGCTCATCCCTCAAGCAGAGGTACAATTCTCTCACTCCTCCAGCCTCACTACTCCTGTTAAGGCCGAGTTCTACTTGGGGTTGGGTTGGGCAGGAACCACTCTTCCTCACCCCCAGGGATGCTCAGATAGCACCTGACGATGGTGCTGCCTTAGACACCATCATTTCCCTGACATCCTCACTATGTGCAGGATGTTATAAGGAGACAAGAATGACAACATCCCCCTCTCCAATGAAGCATGTCCATGGACGTGGTGGTCTCTTCTTAGCCCTGACTCTGTGCCCAGAGAGAAGACTCGGACTTTGAAAGCTGCTCACCCTCCCCTTCCAAGACTATCTTTGAGGCTGAGAGGCATGAGGACTTAAAGAGTTACAAAAACTCCCTATGAAAGACACGAAAACCAGCAAGGTGGGAACTGGCAATTGCTACATCCAAGGCAGCAGCATCTCTCTCATGTCCTCTTCTTTCCCTTTTTCTCTCCACCCTGAAGGCTGGATTGATACCATTCACCTCATGTCTTTACAAAATATGAGAAAAGATGTCACAAATAAATTTAATTCTCAAATAAGAAGAGGAAGTAGTATCTAATACTGATCTGGCTCAATTATACTTCCTTGGTATTCAGCCAGAAGTACATCTGGGCATTTCTGTTGCAATCTGTAAGAGATTTCATAAATGAATATGTTGCAAAATAATGAGCTTTTAATTATTAGATCTCTGACACATCCTTTATTCACTCTCATTTTATTTTTTGAAAATGACATCCAAAATCATGACAAGCTGCAGGCTGCAGGAGCAGAAGAGACTGCCCCTGCATTCCTTTCCTCCAGCTACTCAGGGATCATCAGTTCCTCAGGGAGTAATCTTCACCAAGAGCCAAAGTCCTTACCCAGGCAACAAATGAACTCTAATCAGAAAGCAACAGAACACAGTTAAATGGTAGGATAAAGTGGAAAGGGAACAATTGTGTTTAAATTCACAAATGCAGAGTTCTAATTAGTGACAAATCTGATTATAGAATTACTTTAATGGCATGTACTCTTTATTGCTTTCAAATGTAAAGAGTAAGCAGAACTTACTACTATGCTAGATGATGAAACACATAAGAATTTATATGTAATTGGTACATTTTAAGCTGGTATTTAAAAGCTATTTATCTCTTAGTTAGAAAAAACTATTCTTTTAAGTCATTAATTGGCAACTATAAATTTTGATTCTATTCTTGGCCTCATTATCACAAATTTCAAGTAAGTGGGCTGCAAAACAATAAGGCTTTATTGGCTCAATTAGGAATACTAGTTGAAGGGATTTGTAAGGAGATTACAACAGGATAAATGAACTCTATACAGAAATACCAGAATACAGAATATCATATGTAGATTTGTATGTAAAGAACATCTGAGACATAATAGTAAAAACAAAGATGTTGCAGATATATATACAATACAAAGCTGTACTTTTATTATGTGGGGTGTGTGTGTTTGTATGTGTGTGTGTGTGTGTGTGTAGGTCACATGTCAAAATTCTGGCAGTGGTTACCTTCAGGAAAGAAAGCAGCACAAGTGGGAAGAGAGGGAATAGTGATGAAGGGTAGTGATTTAAAGGGGAATTATAGCTTTGTATGGAATCTATTTATCTATCTATCTACATATATATTCCTGAAGAAAAAATTCAAGCCTAGAGTTGCAATACTGAAGGATTCTATGGGTAAAATATTGAACAATGCAGAAAGCATCAAAAGAAGATGGAAGGAATACATAGTCACTGTACCAAAAAGACTTAGTTGATGTTCAGTCATTTCAGGAGGTAGCACATGATCAAGAACCAATAGTACTAAAGGAAGAAATACAAACTACACTGAACACAACAAGACTACAGAAATTAAGAGAATATCAATTGAGATGTTTCAACAAATGGATGCAGCTTGGAAGCACTCACTCGTCTATGCCAAGAAATTTGGAATACAGTTATCTGGCCAACTGACTGGAAGAGATTCATATACATCCCCATTCCAAAGAAAGGTGATCCAAAAGAATGTAGAAATTATTGAACAATATCATTAATATTGCATGCAACTAAATTATGCTGAAGATAATTAAAAAATGGTTGCAGCAGTACATGACAGGGAACTGTCAGAAATTCAACTGGTTTCAGAAGAGGACATGGAATGATGGATATCATTACTGATGCCAGATTGATCTTGGCTGAAAGCAAAGAATATCAGAAAGATGTTTACCTGTGTTTTATTGACTATGAAAAGGCATTCAACTGTGTGGATTATAACAAATTCTGAATAACATTGTGAAGAACGGGAATTCCAGAACACTTAATTGTACTCATGAGGAAACTGTATGTAGACCAAGAGGCAACTGTTTGAAGAGAATAAGCAGATAATGTACAGTTTAAAATCAGGAAAGGTGTGCATTAGTGGTGTATCCTTTCACTGTGCTTATCCAATCTGTATGCTGAGCAAATAACTTGAGAAGCTGGACTATATGAAGAAGAGCACAGCATTAGGATTGGAGGAAGATTCATTAACATCCTGCAATATACAGATGACAGAACCTTTTTTGCTGAAAGTGAAGGTGACCTGCAGCACTTATTGATGAAGATCAAAGACTATAGCCTTCCGACTGGATTACACCTCAACTAAAGAAATAATAAATCCTCACAACTATACCAATAAGCAACATCATGATAAATGAAGAAAAGACTGAAGTTGTCAAGGATTTGTTTTACTTGGATCCACAATCAACACCATGGAAGCAGCAGTAAAGAAATCAAATGACATACTGCATTGGGCAAGTCTGCTGCAAAAGATCTCTACAAATCATTAAAGGGCAAAGCTGTCATTTTGAAGACTAAGATATGCCTGACCAAAGCCATTGTGTTTTCAATAGCCTCACATGCATATTAAAGATGGACAATGAATAAGGAAGACCACAGAAGAATTGATGCATTTGAATTAATTTTTAAGGAAGAATACTGAATATACCATTGACTGCCAGAAGAAAGGATCTGTCTTGGAAAGATGTACAGCCAGAATGTTCCTTAGAAGCGAGAATGACCAGGTTTCCTCTCTTATATTTGGTTATGTTATCAAGAGGGATCAGTCCCCGAAGAAGGATATCATGCTTAGTAAAAGGATGGTCAGGGAAAAATGGGAAGATTCTCAATGAGATGGATTGACACAGTGGCTGAAAGAGTGGGCTCAAGCATGGTAACAATTGAGGATGATCCACCACTGGGCAGTGTTTCATTCTGTTGTACACAGGGTCACTAAGAGTCAAAACTGACTCAAAGGCACCTAACGACAACAACAACACATATACCAAACCAAACTCACTGCCATCAAGTCGATTCTGACTCATACTGACACCATTGGGTTTACAAAGCTATAAATCTTTACAGAAATAGATTGCCCCATCTTCCTTCCCCAGAACAGCTGGTGGGTTTGAACCACTGACCTTCTAGTTAGCAGCCAAATGCCTTACCGACTATACCACCAGAGCTCGTTTAAACACACACACACACACACACACACATACCCTGAAGAGTTCTAACCATATTTTTGGTTTCATATGGCTATTTTCTGGGCAATTACTTGCCCTTATTATTTGAAATTTCAATGTATAAAGGCTACAGTTCTCTAATATATTCTTTCTCCTGTAACCAAAACATTAGCCATCTGCAGTTAATTACTTTTTCTATGTCTACAAATAGGAGCTTTGGTAGCATAGTGGCTAAGGCACTTGACTGCTAACCAGAAGGCTGGCAGTTAAAACCCACCAGCCACTCCTCGGAAGGAAAGTTGGGCAATCCTACTTCCGTAGTGATACTGCCTCGGAAACCCAAGGACGGGTCGCTATGAGTCAGGGCTGACTGGACGGCACATAAAAACAACAACAACAACAACAACATGTCTACAAATAACTCCTCATGATACTATATTTCCTATTATCTACTTTTCCTCAGAAGGAAGGTTGGGCAATCTACTTCAGTAGTGATACCTCCTAGGAAACCCAAGGAGGGGTCGCTATGAATCAGGTCTGGCTTGACAGCACATAACAACAACACCAATTATCTACTTTAACTATACATTTTAGATCTAGAATAGAATTATTTTGGGAAGGATGTATAGCCAACCAATTTTTAGCCAGAATCACTTAAACTACCCCAAATCACTTAAACTGTTGCTTATTTAAGACTTCCAGAAAGAAACATTTCAAATCTTCACAGAAGCTTGATGAAGTTATTGGCTTCCGGAAAAAACATTTCCTTTTCACTTGACTGTGATTTTCTTTTGTGCTCCCATGAAAACTAAAGTCCCTGGTTTAAAATAAAACAAAAACCAGCCCGTTAATCTTAGAGCAGTATGAATTGTACCAGAGGTGAGTAGACACAACTGAATCTTTACAAGCAGATCTTTACCACCTGTTCCCACCTCACATGCCAGCCACACACAGCCACGTTTTCTCATCCTCCAAATTGCTCATAGTTTCCATGATGCTGTCCTTAAGACATATCACTGGAATTAGTGCTTTTCTCCTTATTTTTCGCTTTGTATAGGAGAAATTGGCGGCAATGTGGGTAGAGAGAAATTTTTTTTCAGTTTCCCAGAGGCTGACACTAGAAAAATCCAGTCAGCTTTTCTCCTGCAGTTTTCTTGGCACTACAGTTCCTCCTCAGAGAGTCTTTTCTTCACTATACTGTCACTGGATAAAGAATTATTTTACCCTCCCCCCTTTTTAAATTGAAACAGATAAGGGTCATAGCTGAACAATGTAATGAACATAATGAATGTCACTGAACTACACATGTGAAGATCGTTAAAATTGCAAATGTTTTGTTATATATGTATATTTACCACACACACACTCTGGTGGTGTAGTGCCTAAGGCATTTGACTGCTAATCAGAAGGCTGGAGGTTCAAACCCACCAACCACTTCTCAGAAGGAAAGGAAGGTTGGAGAATCTACTTCCATGGTGATATCGCCTTGGAAACACAAGGAGGGGTCGCTGTGATTTGGATCCAACTCGACGGCAGTGAGTTTGTTTTTGTTTTTTAACACACACACATACACAAAAGGTGAAACTGTTTCAAGCCCAGGGTTAAACAGCAAAATGACAGAATATTAAAATATTTAAGTAAAACAGAAAATATGCAGGAAAATTCCACAACGATATATATGAATGCAAACTGACAAACACAGAAGCCTTTGCATGAGCACACAATGTGTCCTAAAAGAAAACGAAAAAACCAAACACACTGTCACGGAGTCAGACCCAACTCATAGCGACCCCTCCTTGGGTTTCTGAGGCAGTATCACTACAAAAGTAGATTGCCCAACCTTCCTTACGAGGAGTGGCTGGTGGGTTTGAACCACCAGTCTTCTAGTTAACAGTCAAATGCCTTAGGCACTATACAACCAGAGCTCCTGTCCTAAAAGAAGGTGGAACCAATTCTAGAAAAAGAAGGCCAACAGAATCATATACAAGAGATCTTCTCCTCCAGCCTCTTGTTGTTGTTGTTATTTTCCATTGAGTCGGACCTGACTCACAATCCTTGGGTTTCCAAGGCGGTGTCATTACGAAAGTAGATTGCCCAACCTTCCTTCCGAGGAATAGGTTTGAACCGCCAGCCTTCTGGTTAGCAGTCAAGAGCCTTAGGCACTACGCCACCAGAGCTCCTTCCAGCCTCTTAGTGACAGCTAAAAGTTGTCATTAAATGGGCACTAAGGGAAACAGAGAATGGTGTCCTCTTTCTGAACAAAATCCTGATGTCAGCCAAGAACTGAAATCAGTTTTGGGCCCATGCTGGAAAAATGTGCTTTAAATTTGGCTGTGGTGTTTTCTCCAATGGTCAAGGAGAATATGTTATTGATTTGTGCCTTGGCATTTCCACTGCACACTGACAGGCAGCTCTTTTTAAACATATACTTCAGTGGTTTAGACAAAGTTCTGTGTATGGCTATAGCTTCACTAGAAATCCTAATAGTTCTTGGAAAAGTATGAGCTCATTGAGCTAACTACAGTGCCAACAGGCATGAATAATTAGCTAAGCGATAACCCTACACCAGGAATATTAATTTTGTGTTTCAAATGCAACTTTCATTTTTAATCCCAAAGGATATTTATATAAACATTCATCTTTACAATATCTATAACCTTTCTATTGGGCATGGATGAAAAAACAGACAAGAAAGTAAGTGTTCACTAAGTTATCATTGCTCATCAGGGGCAAAGCAAGCAATAATTATAGAAACAGAAATGCAGATACGTCCTCAAATCACTTTAATAATTTTTTTTTCTTTCAAAGCATATACAGCTTTCACTTAACTGTATTATACAAGATTCTGTACAAATTATGCATATTATCCATTCATATCTTATTCCAAGTATAAAAAATCACTTAGATTAAAAACCATGCATGTGGTATTATGTAGGGGAGCTCTGGTAGCATAGTGGCTAAGGCACTTGACTGCTAACCAGAAGGCTGGTGGTTCAAACCCACCAGCCACTCCTCGGAAGGAAGATGGGGCAATCTACTTCTGTAGTGATACTGCCTCGGAAACCCAAGGAGGGGTCGCTATGAGTCGAGGCCGACTCCACGGCACATAACAACAACAACAACAACAATGATAAAATTTTATTTATTAAGATGTACAAACTGTGCAGAGTGATACCTCCTAGGAAACCCAAGGAGGGGTCGCTATGAGTCGGGGCCGACTCGACGGCACATAAAAACAACAACAACAACAACAACATTATTTTTGCAAAAGAGGGAGGAGAAAATGCTGAAGTGGCTTCCAAATCCTTATACTATGTAGTACAAATTTAAATTAAACTCACTGCCATTGAGTCATTTCCACTCAACTCATAGCAACCCCCAATGGGTTTCCAAGGCTATAGGTCGTTATGGAAGTAGATTGCCCTGTTTTCCTTCTGCAGAGCAGCTGGTGGGTTTGAACCACTGACCTTCTGGTTAGCAGTCAAGTGCCTCATCCACTACACCACCAGAGCTCTCAGACACTTTCACCAGCCACTCTCACAGGTGCCACTGCCTGGGAGAGACTACCAGCATCACGCAGTTTTTAATGCAGACCTACTTGAGGTTACAAAGATCTGTTCCTAAGTGTGTCTTTAACCCTTTCATGACGATGAGATATATATCACCCACCAACATTTTTGGCCTCTCAGGTTTCTTAGAAAGCTGTTAACTCAATTGTAGTACAAACTGCCATTTGGCAGACATGTATAACTGTGAGAATCTGAAGAAATGGGCCTCACCCCACCAAGCCTACTGCAAAACCAAACCAAACTCACTGCCATCAAGTCGACTCCACTCATAGTAACCCCTTCATGGGTTTCTGAGGAGGTATCTCTATGGAATTAGATTGCCCAGTCTTCCTTCCCAGGAGTGGCTGGTAGGTTTAAACTGCTAGCCTTCTGGTTAGCAGTCAAATGCCTTAGGCACTATGCCACCAGGGCATCCCAGACTCCAATTAAAAAAAAAAAAAAAAAGATTTAGAATCTTTACAAGTAGCAACCATTTTGGATTTTAAAGTGATAGCATTCTCACTCGGAATACAGGAACGTAAGAATGGCCTCTGTTTGCCAAGGTCAGCAGGGATATAAACAAGAGGCTGACAACAGGAAAGGAGACAGGTGGTGAGTGTGTAAGTGCTGTCAACTAGCGAATAGAGGAACATAGTACCTTGCTTGCATAGATAACATGCAAACAAAACAAAGAAAATGAAAACTGTGGGCAAGTCACTCCAACATACAATCACCAATTAAATATAAATAAAAAAACATCACAATGCCTTGGAGATAACAGAGCATCACAGTCCACACAAAAAGCAAGATAGAGTGGGAGAAACTAGGGACCAGGATACAGACCCAAAAAACATCCCTGAGGAAGACGCAGCATTGGAACTCTCTGAAAAGGAATTCAAAAGAATTATATTTAGGTATCTTCAACAAATTGAGAGACAGATCAAGGAAAACACAGAGAAAACCCTAGAACAATTTCAAAAGACAACACAAGAACAAAATGGCAAAATAAATGAAAAATTAGAAATGATACAAAATCTAAACATAGAAATCCAGAAGATTAATACTAAATTTTCAGAAATAGATAAGACATTGAATGGGCAAAAGAACAGAACTGAATCAATGGAAGTCAGAATTAGTGAGATCGAAGGCAAATACCTGAACACTTCTTTGGAAAGGGATACATCTGAAAAAAGATCAAAACAAAATGAAGAAAGCCTAAGTTTCGAAAGGAATAACCTACATGTAGTTGGAATTCCAGAACAGGAAGAGAAAAATGAAACCACAGAGAAAATTGTCGAAGATTTGTTGGAAGAGAATTTTCCTGGTATGATGAAAGATGAGAATATATCCATTCAGGAAGTCTATCCCAAACAGGATAGACCCCAAGAGTAAAACACCAAGACATATATATCATCATCAAACTTACCAAAACCAAAGACAAAGAAAGAATTATGAGAGCAGCACAGGAAAAATGAAAAGTTACCTACAATTGGCAACCAATAAAACTAAGCTTGGATTTCTCAACAGAAACCATGCAGGCAAGAAGACAATGGGATGATATGTATAAAACACTGAAAGAGAAGAATTTCCAACCAAGAATTATGTACCCGGCAAAACTGTCCCTCAAATATGATGATGAAATTACAACATTTCCAGATAAGCAGAAATTAAGGAAATTTGTTAAAACAAGACCAACCTTACAAGAGATGTTAAAAGGAGCCCTTTGAACAGAGAAGCAACAACAGCCAACAACAACTGACCATTAGCACACATGATGATATAACCCAGAAACCAACCCAGCTATGGAAGTATCCAAAGTAAATAAGCCTA
>NW_006922120.1:535894-538913 GCF_000298275.1 Orycteropus afer afer
GGTTCAAACCCACCAGCCACTCCTCGGAAGGAAGGTTGGGCAATCCTACTTCTGTAAGTGATACTGCCTCGGAAACCCAAGGAGGGGTCGCTATGAGTCGGGGCCAACTCGACGGCACATAACAACAACAACAACAATGCAACAGTAAAGAATAACGTAGAGTCTAAAAAACACCGCATAATATGGATGAACTTGGAGGACACTCTGCTGAGTGAAATAAGTCAGTCACAGACGGACAAATACAGTATTAGTCTGTTGTTGTGGAGGGTCATGGAAAGGTTTATATATGGAGGGAAACTTTCTTTGTTGGTTGCCAGGGGTGGGAGGGGAGAGGAGGGAACACTGCAAAACAATAACAAAAAAATGCATTGACCCCTGTCACTTTAGTTTTGTGTATTTCACTGTACATAAATTATATTTCAATAAAATGCATTAAAAAAAAAAAGAATCTTACTTTGGGGCTATCACCAAAACAAACAATTCCCTGCCCTTCCTTCAAAAAAACAAAAACAAACAAAAAAAAACCCTCCTATATAATTGTATCAAAATCCATATTACCTCAAAAAAGTATTTTTTCCTTGATTTCAGTATGGCTTCCATTATGGGAAATACATATTATCAACAAAAATTTCAAAGCAGAAAACAATTTGGTCATAAAAGGGCTAAGTCAAATTTGTAGGTAAGTTGGAACAGGTGCAAACGGTTCTTATTTGGCCTTATTTAAGTGCAAGAAAAGGTTTCAAGACTTTTCAATGATTTAAAAACCATGCATGCAGCAAGTGAAGATGATTGTGATGAATTTTTGCAAGTGGGGTTTGGTTTGATCGTTCCAAGTGACGGCCAATTTACATTAAAGAGCAAGTAGATGTTGTCTGTAAGTGGGATATTTGTAACCCAGGACTTACTGTACTTGTGTTATTTCCGGACAAAGTAAAAACACCACAGTGAAGGCTGATGATAATTGTATGCTGAAACTAACAAAGAAAGGGAAAGGGACTTCATATGCCAGGCTCTGGGCTTTCCAGACCCTTCACCCCATCTCTATGAGGGAGACATAGCTATCCGTCTTAGGTAGGCTTTGTTAAGTAACTTTTCTAAACTGATGCAGTGAAGATTTTAATACAGGTTATTCTTTGTGTTTTCACGCACTACACATTACATGATTTAAAATTTGGGTAGTTATGACCTATAGTGTGTGTTTGGATACTTCCGGCTTCTCCAGATTGACCTTCTAAGGAGAATTTTCTCTTCTATAGTCCACAATTTTCAGGACTTCTAAAGTCCTTTGGGTTGTATCAAAGAATCATGCTACCTGATCCAGGCAGGTCCAGAGCAGTTGTTCTTTCTTTTCTAGAATGCAACTGAGAAGAAGATGTTTAGCTACCTTCCAGGGCTGTAAAGTTACATTTGCTTCTCTATCATCACAAATCTAACACACACCATAGTTCCCATTTTTCACATCTGTTAACTATATTTTCAGAGCATTTCTCCAGTCTGATTCCTCCTTACCACTCCCACCTCCCTGCCTTGGTTAGACCTTCCTCTTCTTTGGCCTGGGAATATGCAGCAAGCACTGCATCAGTGTCTCCAGTAGTTTCTCCTCCCATCAATGTCTTCTCCACAGTACAGTCAATGACTCAAAGCCTTCTCTGGCCCCCAGGCTGGATAAGATACTCACTCCTTCTTTGGGCTTCCAAAGCTCCTGGCACACATCATCATATCACTGTCATTCATTTAATATAGTTTGTTTCTTTGTCTTTCTCTCCCCATGGACTTACTAGTAGGCAGCACAAAATCAGCACACAACTTATGTGTCTTTTCTTAACAGAAAAATAAAAAACATAGAGGTGAAATTGTCTAGACTTTTAGTATCTCATAATTTTATTAGGCTTTAGCTACTTAACAATTCAATTAACAAACACTAAGTAAACTTATACTATATGTCATATTGTATATATAGGAGCTCTGGTAGCATAGTGGCTAAGACACTTGCCTGCTAACCAGACAGTTGGCGATTCAAACCCACCAGCCACTCCTCGGAAGGAAGGTTGGGCAATCCTACTTCCGTAGTGATACTGCCTCGGAAATGCAAGGAGGGGTCGCTATGAGTTGGGGCCGACTTGACGGCACATAACAACAACAACAACAACAAGTACTACAAGTGCAGAGACGATTAAAACACAGTGGCACACAATATGGTGGAGGAGTCAGGCATGTGAGCCTAATTACAGAATGACAAGGTAAATAAAAGGTTCTTTGGGAGCACATATTGGGAAGACAAAACACACTGAAGGAGCTGAGAAGACTTCCAAAGAGTCTGGATGTCTAAGCTGGGGACTATCACATTAGTAGAAGTTTATTGGTAGGAAACATAGGAGCTGTGGTAGCGTAGTGCCTAAAGTACTTCACTGCTAACTAGAAGGCTGGTGGTTCAAACCCACCAGCCACTCCTCGGAAGGAAGACTGGGCAATCTACTTCTGTAGTGATACTGCCTTGGAAACCCAAGGAGGGGTCGCTATGAGTCGGGGCTGACTGGACGGCAAACAACAAGTGAAGTTTCAGAAGGCTGGCGGTTCAAACCCACCAGCCACTACTTGGAAGGAAGTTTGGGCAATCTACTTCCGTAGTGACACTGCCTCCGAAACCCAAGGCGGGGTCACTATTAGTTGGATTTGACTCGACGGGAGGGAGGTTTTTTTTTTTTTTTTTTTTTTGGTTAGGAGACACAGGAGAAGGGTAAGTCCTTGACAGCAAAATCACCAGTAAAATCAACCAAACCAATAACGATGCCTGATGATCCAGCTGACTTCCTGTGATAGTTGAAGATGTGTCAACTTGGCTGAACTCCAGTTGTGAGTGGTGGTTCCCATGCTGGATCACATGACTGGATTCTGAGCAGCCGGTCTGCCCGGGGGGAGTTTCCCCGGGGGTGTGGCCTGCCTGCAGTGCTATCCCAGGGGCAGGCTGGAAGAACGGCATTCCGGACTATATACTTCCTTGAGTGAGCGGCTCGCCGCT
>NW_006922120.1:539088-552845 GCF_000298275.1 Orycteropus afer afer
GGCCCCATCCCCCTCCAGAGACGAACTTTTCAGCTTGAACTTGTCGGCTTCTACACGCTTGTGAGCCATTTACCTAAGATAAATCTCTCTCTCTCTCTCTTTCTCTCCCTATAAATATATATATATATACACTTCGCTGGTTTTTGTGTTTCTCTAGAGAACCCAATCCAACACACTTCCTTTGAAGGATGAACGTACCAGAACATCAACTTCAATCTCTATTTTCATATGTCAGGATCATCATTAACATTCCCTTTAAATAAGTTAAGAAGCTCTAGTGGTATAATGGATAAGGCTTTTGGCCGCTAACCAGAATGCTAGCAGTTCAAACACCAGCCGCTCTGCAGAAGGAAGATGGGGTAATCTACTTCCATAAAGATTTACAGCCTTGGAAACCCAATGGGAGTCACAATCAATGGCAGTGGGTTTGGTTCTTTTGCTTTTAAAATAAGCTATTCATACAAAGACACCTTTTATCAGGTGATTTTATCAGACCATGATTATAGTAGTAGTTCCCTTATACTTAGTGGAAATTAAATATTTTCCCATATGAATACTGGAAAGGCAATCCTATTAGAATTAAGTAAGTAAAATGTGTATATCAAACAGCACACTCTCTGAAGTTGAAAAGTAAGCAGAAGCATTTTCTGTTTCACAAGAAGTCCTTGGGTGGTGCAAAGGATTAAGAGCTCGACTACTAAATGAAAGGTTGCTTTCAAGTCCATCCAGAGGTGCATGGAAAGAAAGGCCTGGCAATCTATTTCCAAAAAATTAGCTATTGAAAACTATATGGAGCACAGTTCTAAGAGAATGAAAAATGTAAGAAAGAATGCCGAATAGCTTGCTACCAGTAAGTATATGCACTTCTGCTTATTCTTATAGCTCAAGAAGAGCCATTGTGTCTACAGCTTGCTTTCCTCCATCAGCAAACTCAGAGCAAGAATGGAACATTTGAAGCACTAAATCTTTAGCTACCTTTACCATTGGGCAGTTATGGGCTCAGCAGAAGCTCTGTGTAGACCGAGTCTCTTCCGATCTCCTTCTGCAGGCCTCTTGGTTGGCAAAAAGTATAAAAGAGTAAAGAGAGAGGAGATCTGCAATGCCTCAGCACTCAGAAAATTATGACAGTGGGAGAATGAAGATCTGTGGTCTATAACTTGGAATAGCAATACTCTTTGCTCTGGATGAGACATTTGGCAACTTCAGTCCACTGTACTTACAGATATGCCTTTTAGATATCCTGATTAATACAAATACTCTGGAACAAGAACCACAAAGACTTAATGAGAATACATTCCAAACCTGAGCCTCAGGCTTCACATGAGGTGAAGAAGACAATGTATATGAAAAGAACATCAGAATCAGCTTTTGATGAGCAAAAGGATTCATAGTTCTTGCAAATGTTTATCATTGAATTCTACGTTCAAACACATGACAACAAATGCAGTTTATGAGAAGAGACACTCATAACAAATGATTTCCCTATCTGATGAAAGGCAAGGAAACAAGAGACTTTGTGCCAGTGCCTAGATATTTTTCATTCAAGTCTTTGAGGTGTTTGATCCATTTTCTCACAATCCAGGAATCTAAAGAGGTTCATGCATATTAGACATAGATAATCAATTTACAGTTACTTCACAGGGCCAGTTAAATGTTCTTCCATTACAAAGTATTTACTTCTTAAGTTTCTGAATATTTGGAAAATGTGTAAAGCACATTAAAAAGGTAGTTTTTCAAAGATACTTCACTCTGATCTCTATATTTTCTCCTCAGGAAAAAATAATCCATTCCCCTTGTATTTAGTGTTTTCCTAATTTGTGCAAAGCACTAGGCAGAAGTAGTGGGCGGTGGGGTGTTATAAAATATGTTGATTCCCTGTTCTACTCCTCACTCTGGGTAGGCCTAACCCCCTGAAAAGAGGGCAAAAGTTTCATGGTAAGTAGCTGGGTGTCTAGAGTGTTCGAAGCCAGCTCACACAAGGCCCTAAAAGAGAACAGCTCCCCACTTTTCCTAGGCTATGTTTCCCTTCATGTAGTAAAGGCCACTAGTGGTTTTCAAGGAGCTCTGGTGGCACAGTGCCTAAGGCAATTGATTACTAACCCAGACAGTTGGTGGTTCAAACCCACCAGCTTCTCTGCAGAAGGAAGATGGGACAATCTACTCCCATAAAGATCTACCTCCTCAGAAACCCATTGGGGGTCGCTATGAGTCAGAATTGACTCAATGGCAGTTATTTTGGTTTTTCAGTTTGAGTGGTTTCCAGTGTGGATATGCAAAATACATTGACCTGATCATGGCTAGCTGATCAAAGCAACAGGTCAGTAGTACAGTAAGTCCCTGGGTTAGGAATGTCATCATTTGACAGCTCCTACTTGCCCTTAAATATTATATAAATTTTCCCTCACTTTGAAACCACTGATCCAACCCCTACTTACAACAAATTGTTTATCCAATCACCTTCACTTGCTGCACATGCAACTTTAAAATCATTTAATAAGCTTTGAGCCTTTTCTTGCACTAATGTAAGGCTAAATAAGACAACATTGTACATCCTACACCAGAGAGTAGCAACTGGGGTTTTAAAAGCTTGTGAGCAGCGATCTAAGGTACAACCATTGGTCTCTATCCATCCAGAGAAAAGAAGAGTGAAGAGAATCAAAGATGCATGGAAACAATTAGTCCAGAGCACTAATAGACTGTGTGAACCCCAGCCTCCATGAGTCTGAGAACAGAACAAGATGGCGCCCAGCTACCACGGCTGACCAGTCTGAAAGGGATCACCACAGGAAGTCCTGGATAGAGTTGGAGAAAAATGTGGAACAAAACTGAAAATAATAAAATTATTGGTCTGATAAAGACTGGTGGAACCCCTGAGACTATAACCCTTAGACACCTCTCCTGGCTCAACTTTCAGTCAAATGACAGACAGGCCTATAATGTGAACAAAAACACCAGGGAGGTACACACTTATTAGAACACTCAACCACTGGAGATTAAAAGGGCAACGTTTGTTCAGGGAAAAAACTAAAAAGACAGGAAGGAATAGAAATGAAGGACGAAGGGAAAAGGTAAGCACAGGGAGGAACTAAGAAGAGTGCTGTGTGGGGATTTCAATGAATGCCACAAAACAAAATGTGCATGAATTGTTGAATGGAAAACCAATTTTCTCTGTAAACTTTCACCTAAATCAAAATTAAAACAACAAAAAAAAGTACCTGTTCTGACTTACCTACAAATTCAACTTAAAGACACACTTAATTGGAGTAACCTCTCAGAGACAACAAAACACCTTGAGAGAGAGAGAGAATCACCAGGCCTGCCAACACAGGACCACAGTCTTGGGGGACACCAAGCTCAACTGGCACAACATAGTACATAAAAATCTTGTTCTACAACCTACTTTAGTGAGTAGCGACTGGGGTCTTAAAAGCTTTTGAGTGGCCATCTAAGATGTAACTATTGGTCTCCTCTCATCTGAAGCAAAGAAGAGTGAAGAAAATCACCACGAGACCAGAAGAACTAGATGGTGCCCAGCTACCAATGCCAAAGACTCAGAAAGGGATCAAAATTGGAGATATTGAATAGAGTGGGAGGAAAAATGTGGAACAAATTCAAAAGCACAAAAATGACCAGAATTACCGGTCTGAAGGAGTCTGGCTGAACTCCCAAGACCATGGCCCCAGGTTACCCATCAGGCCTGGAACTGGACTCACTTCCATGGATTGGCTCTCAGCTCAACAGTAGAAAGACCTACATGCAGAACACCTACCCCAGGGCAATGCATCCACCTATTCTAGGGAGATACAGCCGTTAGAGGAATCAGCCATGGGGCACCAGAGGGGCAGCATTCACACAGAGGGAAAGCTGGACGGACAGGAGTACATAGTTAAGAAGGGCACAGGGAGGGTGTAGTCACAGGGATGGGAGAGAAGGAGAGTTTGTTATGGTTGGGGATGGTAATAGGGGCATAAAATCAAATGTACACGAACTATTGAATGCAAAACAAATTACGCTCTGTAAATTTGCACCCAAAGTACAATTAAAAAAATAAAAAAGACACACTTAAGCCTAATCCTCTGAAGAAAAAGATCTTGGTTGTAACCAGAGGACTGCCTTTACTCTTGAAGTTCTCAAAGAGACATATCCAACAACCTCTTCTTCCTCTGTTCCTACCTTTAATTCCATCCTGGTTCCCAACCAGTGTTTCTCATAGCAGTGGGGAAGGGATTGTTAAGAAATGTGATTCTTATATAAAGACAGTTATATCTCTCTATGTATGTTTGAATATATACACATATACATATATACGTATCTGTGTACACTCACAATCTCTTGATCCTTGCACATAATCGCATGTTTTAAAAATTTTCCAAACGTATTTAAAAAGTTATTTTGCATAATTATTTTCAGACTACCTCTACAAAAAAAACTTAGAATTTCTGATCACCAAAGAAATGAAAAGTTTCTTAATTTTCATTTTTCCTCACCCTTTGCTCAGCCAACTTTTTCCAATTACCCTCAATCCTTAAATAATGTTAAGAGAATTACTATGATTTTCAACTAACAGGTTTAATCTATGTGGTTATTGGCCTTGGTGACTTGAGAACAAAAGGTGCCAGCCAAACAGTTCACATGCTGCAATGCTTGGAGACTGCTGTCTTCTAAAAAGGGTCTTAACCCAGCAATCCTACTTCTAGGTATATACCCAAAAGAACAGAAAGGAAGAATGAAAA
Source organism: Orycteropus afer afer (assembly GCF_000298275.1). NCBI lineage: Eukaryota > Metazoa > Chordata > Mammalia > Tubulidentata > Orycteropodidae > Orycteropus > Orycteropus afer. The sequence continues at coordinate 543,822 of NW_006922120.1, forward strand.
CAGATATTTGTACACCAGTGTTCACCATAGCACTATTTATGAGAGCCAAAAGGTGGAAACAGCCTAAATGTCCATCAGCAGATAAATGGATAAATAGGAAGTGGTAAATACGTACAATGGAATACTATTCAGCCATAAAGAGAAATGAAGTTCTGATACATGATGTAGAGTAACCTTGAAAATATTATACCTAGTAAAATAAGTCAGTCACAAAAGGACAAATATATTATTCCTTTTATATAAAATACCCAGACTAGGCAAATATAGAGACCAAATCTTAGTAGTGTTTACCAGGGGCAGGAGGAAGGGAGAAGGAGGGAATCACTGAGTCTAAGCCTTCTTGCTTAGAAGGCACTGAGTTTCTGTTAATGGTGATAGAATAATTTGAAGATGGAGAGTTGTGATAGTTGCACAACATGATGAATGCAATCAATGTCACTGAAGTGTATTCGTAAAAATAGTCAAATTAGCAAATCTACTTTTAACAAAAGGAGGTGTTAAAAAGATAGGTCACTTCTTCATTTGACAAACAACTTCAAATTAACCAAGGTGGCACTGAGTCTATGCTTGCTAAAATGTCTGATAAACTGTTTTTCAAGATGTTTATTGAATTTGGAAAAGAATTCATATTCACCATTTACTGTTTAGTATGGTGTCATGAAAAAGTGTTGTCAGAGTCCTGAACTATGAATACAAGCCCAAACAAGTACTAAAGACTCAAACAGAAAGTTGTTCTGATAGCTCATGTTCTTGAACCTAATAGGCAATTTCTTCAGAATAATTGTTGTTGTTGTTGTTACATGCCATTGAGTCAGCCTCAATTCATAGCGATCCCTCCTTGGGTTTCCGAGGTGGTATCACTACGAAAGTAGATTGTCCAACCTTCTTTTCTGAGGAGTGGCTGCAGGGTTTGAACGACCAGTCTTCTGGTTATCCATCAAGTGTCTTAGGCATTATGTTACCAGAGCTCCTCTCAGAATAATATGGTATTTCATATATATTTTGACATAGTTCTTCTGTTCTATGGCTGGCTGTGAAATAAGCAGCTCTCTAAAATTTATCAGTAAAGGAGCAGCAAAATTCTACCATTACCACTGCCATTTCCTCTATCCATCTACCTCTCTGCAAAAACTAACTGATTTACATGCAACACATGGATACAGCAAAGCTGGCTGTGCAAGAGAAACAGAAACTATCATACCTTAAACAGGTAATGGCGCAATTACTGAAACTGAGAACTAAAAGCCATCACCAATACCCAGAATAACAAAGTTTTAAACCCAAAAAGATGTACAGAAAATTTAAAACTGATTCAGTTTTGGTCCCAGTGGAGCTAAGAGTTTCTATTGTCTATTAAGCACTGATTCACTAACAATTGGGGGGAAGTATAAATTCCAACAAGTATGATGTTAATAATAATTTCATCTGCAGCAACATTCAGGAAGCTGATTAGATGATCCTAATGGATGATTTAAAGTGAAAGGAAAAAAAACACCCTTAGCATAATTTAGTAAGATCTTCAGACTGAAGCATATTCAAGGGCTTCACGAAAGACCTTCTCAGGGCCTTTTAATAGCTCTTTCCAATTCCAATTAACTTGTTAAATGCCAATTCTCATTACCTCATCAGAAATCCAAAGCCAGCCCTTTCTGATTAAATCATTAAATAACTGTTAACAGTACAATGCCTAGTAAGCATTCATGGACAGTCCAACACAGATAAGCAACTCTCAATCCCTCATGCCAATAGAAAAGAAAAACTGGAGAGGATAATTTAAAAAAATAACAAATTCTATCCAATCTTGGGATACAATAGTTTACATTTATCTTTCCTATTTTTTTTTTTTTAAACTGGGGTTAATATTTAAATTAGTATAACTTTTTGTAGACCCTCAATAGACAGTGCAGAAATGTTGATTAAGAGAGCATTCATTTACATGGAAAAGTCAGGTTAGTACTGAAGAAATCAGAAAATATGTGTCACTTGTGAGATATCACTGACTGTCAGGGTGATGAGGTAAATCAACCAACTTACCAGTCATTGAAAGGTCTGCTGACTTCTCTGAGGCTCCTGTACCACAATGATGGGCACCCATCAACCCAGTATTAACATTCACTGTTCCACAGATCTGCCAACTATCTTTGCTTCCCTACCTCCCAGACTGCTTGCTGCTCCTAAAGAGTGGACAGACCTGGCTGAAGGGAACAATAAGTACATCCTGAGGTCTGACTCAAAGTTCAGAGTTGGCCTTACACTCCCAACACAGACAACACTCATCCACTGAGCTCTGAACTCATCAACTCTGTCATATCCTCTTTCCTTGGACTTTTATTTCTTGCATTACTCAGTGTCCTAGGACAATGACACTCTGAAAAAGTGAACTGAACCCCACTGCAGTACAGTGAACTACTTTTTATGGATTTTCTAAGCCATGGTCTTGTAATTTTCACAAAATGATTGGGTGGGACTATACAAACAAGGTGTATAAAATCCTTGCAGGGATTAGATAATTTCCTATGACTATGCAAATAAAGTTACTATGGGCTACCAAGGAGATTTTTCAGTTTTGCCATCCTGCTAGACTTAAAAGTCTAATCCCAGGCAGGTTCAAAGGGACCTCACTACTATCAAGAAGAAGAGTAGGGAGTAGAGCATGTCCTTCAGACAAGCACCCAGGGTCCCTGTGCAGAGAACCTTCTAGACCCAGAAGAAAGAGCAAATGCTGAAGATGGCAAGAGATCATGGCAGTGAATCTGCTTGGGTCACAGAGTGACAGCTTGCTGGTAGAGCTAAAAGAACTGTTAACATTTGCTTGTGCAGGGCAAGAGAGGCCTGAGTGTGCCCATGCAGGGGTTCCATACCTTCCTCCTAGGCAAGAGAGCCCTGCAGGATCAGATAGCATGGCAGAGTCCAGCAGTAGAAAATTAGAAGGGCTTAGCAGCAGAGGCTTGGGAGATCCTGTGAAAGGGTCTTCCAGCTGGCAGCAAGGGCCAGCATGGCTAGCAGCAGAGCAGAAGCCTCAGGAGCTATGCAGGCCCTCCCCCAGCAGCATGGTAATAGTTGGAGGCAGCAGTGACGTGAACACAGTATCTGAACTGAACCACAGCATGCCTGCCTTTGGGCAGAAGAATGGACATGGGTAATTTGGAGGAAAGGTAAGCATTTCTCTTTGAGAATCTATTGCTACTTTTTATTGTTTGCTTTCTATAAATAAGGCTTTCATTTTGTTTCATTTGTTTGGCCTGATCACAGATGAACAACATTGTACCCATGGAATAGCTGATGCCAGTGTGTGTATGTGTCTCATACATAGCAGTCTAAGGGCTGCTTAGAAGTTTGAGGCACAGCCCATCTGCATGTGCAGTGCAGATAGAAATGTAGATAAACCCCCAGAGGAAGACCCAACACCCATATCCTTTGCTTACAATGTCTCACAAAAGCTCACATGAAGACATCTATTCTCTTTGCATCTTTTTTCTCATATAGTCTTAGACATATTATAATGGAGGAGAACATGTTTTGAGAATGAAAAACAAAATAAAACAAGATCAACAAAAATATCACTTAACATGCTGACTATGCTGAGACAAAACCAAAACCAAACCAAACTCACTGCTGTCGAGTTGGATTGCAGTCTCTTTCCAAAAGTAGGTAAATTGTTAAAACTTATTATTTCAGTGAATACATGACTAGTAACATTTTGTTATTTGGGTGGATTTTTTTTGTTTGTTTATTTTTGTTTGAGTGGGAGACAGCAACCATGCTGACACAACCCAACCAAACACACACATCCTGCAGTCCCAACACTGGGTAAAGGGCACCACTTTCTTCTGCACCAACTTACCAACATCAGATGGTGGCCAATATCAGCCCAACTCACCCTCAAATACTCTTCATGAACAGCTAACAGATATTTGTGCATACATTCTCATTCTCTATCACAACCACCAGAAGACAGGTGGTGAGTGCCCAAGTGCTGCCAACTAGTGAACAGAGCACACAGTATCCTGCTCACTCAGATGTATTAAAACAAAATAAAGGGAAAAAAAATCTTGGGTACAACAAACCAACGTACAATCACAAAATAAATATAAATTCAATGACATCACAATACCTCAGAGACAACTGACCCTCCCAGTCCAAACAAAGAAGCAAGATAATGTAGTACAAACAAGGGGCCAAGATATAGACCCACAAAACATTCCTAAGGAAAAAGCAGCATTAGAATTCTCTGGTAAGGAATTCAAAATAATTATATTCAGTTACCTTCAAAGGATTAAGAGATAGATCAAGGGAAACACTGACAAAATTAAGAAAAGCACAGATAAAATTCTAGAACAATTTAAGAAAAACACACTGACAAAATGAATGAAAATAAGAAATGATACAAAAATAACAAGTAAAAATGCAGATTAATTCTAAGACTTTAGAACTAGATAATACACTGAACAGGCAAAGCAGTAAAATCAAATCAATGGAAGACAGAATTAATGAGATTGAAGACAAATACCTCAATACTACTTTGTTAAGTGGTTAATCAGAAACAAACAAACAAAACAAAACGATGAAAGCCTAAGACTCATGTGTAATACCAACAAGAGGGTAACTTACATGTGATCAGAATTCCAGAACAAGAAGGAACAAATAAAACTACAGGGAAAATTGTTGAAGATTTGTTGAAAGAGAATTTTCCTGGTATCATGAAGATGGTAATATATCCATTCAAGAAGTCCAATGAACCCCAAACAGAATAGACCCCAAAAGAAAATCACCCAGACATATCATCATCAAACTCACCAAAACCAAAGATAAAGAGAGAATCATGAAAGCAGCATGGGAAAAACAAAAAGTTACCTACAAGGGGCAACCAATAAGACTAAGTTCAGATTTCTTGACAGAAATCATGCAGGCAAGAAGGCAATGGGGTGATATATAAAAACTCTAAAAGAAAAAAAACTGCCAACCAAGAATCATATACCCACAAAACTGTCCCACTAATATGATGGCAAATTAGGACATTTCCAGATAAACAGAAATTAAGGGAAGTTGTCAAAACCACACCAACCTTACAAAATCCTAAAGAGAGACTGAAGGACAGAGAACCAACAACAGCAGACAACAATCGATGATTAACACACATAATGACATAACCCAGAAATCAACTCAGTTATAAAAGTATCCAAAGCAAAATAAGCTTACAAGACTGTAACAGGGAACCAGAGACATCAAATGGTAAATGAGGATAACTACAAACGAAAAAGAGGAATAAATAGGGTAGGTACAGAACTTCTAAATGGCAAGGAAGTCAAGACAATAGCAAGCTAGAACAGACTATTCTAAACTTGGGAAGAAAATTATAAATCACAGGGTAACCTCAAAGGAAAATATTAAACCTTGACATCAAAATGAAAAAGAGAGCAGGGACAAATATTTAGCAAATACTAAAACAGTAGCAATGAAGGAAATGATAACATGAATCACAAACAAAATGATCTCAGCACAGAAAATTATATGGAACAAAGAAATCAGCAACACTATAAAAAAACACATAATAAAATGACAGCAATAAATTTACACTTGTCAATAATTACACTGAATGTAAACATAAAACCACTCAACAGATGCTGCAGGCTCAATAAGAAAACACGATCCATCAATAATGCTGTTTCTAAGAGACTCACCTTAGACACAAAGATAATAATAGACTAAAGATCAAAGGTTGAAAAAAGATGTATCAAGCAAATGGCAATCACAAAAGAGCAGGGGTGGCAATATTAATTCCTGGTAATGTTGACTTTCAGACAAAACCACCATAAGAGACAAGGAATTACATTATATGATGATTAACGGATCAACTGAACAAGAAGACATAACCATAATAAAAATCTACACACCCAATGATACATAAATCAGACTTTCACAGAATTGAAAAGACAAATGGATGACTCCATCATAATAGTTGTTGTTAACAGTTGTTGTTAGATGCCATCAAGTCAGCTCTGACTCACAGCGACCCTACATAGGAGATGTTAATACACCACTTTCAATGAAAGATAGAACAACTAGAAAGAGACTCAACAAAGACAAAGAAGAACTAAACAATCCAATCAACCCAGTTGACCTTAAAGACATCTACAGAGCACTTCACCCAACAACAGCACAATATACATTCTTTTCCAGTGCACATGGAACATTCTCCAGGATAGACCATATGTTAGGCTACAAACCAAGCCTCTACAAATTTAAAAATATTGAAATACTGCAAAGCATCTTCTCAGATCACAGTGTTATAAAATTAAAAATCAACAATAGGAAGATCAATGGAAAAAGAGCAAACACATGGAAACTGATAATACCCTCCTTAAAAACTACTGGCTAATAGAAGAAATAAAAAAGGAAATTGAAAAATTCTTTGAGTTAAATGAAAATGAAAACACAACATAACAAAATCCTTGAGAACTAGCAAAAGCAATGACCAGATGGCAAATTATAGCAATAAAAGCACACATCAAAAAAAGAAGAAAGAGCCAAACTAAACAGCTAAATCCAACATCTCCAACAATTAGAACAAGAACAGCAAAAGAAACCTAAAGTTACCAGAAGAAAAGAAATAATAAAGATTTGCGCATAAATAAAAGAAACAGAAAATAGAAGGGCAATAGAAAAAAATCAGTAAAACTAGAAAGTGGTTCTTTCAAAAGATTAATAAAATTGACAAACTACTGGCAAAGTTAACAAAGGAAAAGAAGGAGAAGATGCAAATAACGTGAATAAGAAATTAAATGGGTGACATCACAACACAACCAAAAGAAATAAAAAGGATATTATCAGAGTACTATGTAGCACTGTACTCCAACAAACTTGAAAACCTAGAAGAAACAGACAGATTTCTAGAAACACAATACATATCTAAACTAACACAGACTGAGGTAGAAAATTTTGAACAGACCATAACAAAAGAAATTGAACAGATCACAAAAAAACTACTAACAACAACAACAAAAAAAACCTAGCCCAGACAGTTTTATTGGAGAATTCTACCAAATATTCAGAGATGAGCTGACATCAATTCTGCTCAAACTATTCCAGAACATAGAAAAGGATGGAATCCCCCAAAATTTGTTTTATGAAGCAAGCATAACCCTGACATTAAAACCAGGCAAAGACATCACTAAGAAGGAAAACTTCAGACCAATACCACTCATGAATATACAAAAAAAAAAAAAATGTTTAACAAAATCCTAGCTAATAGACTCCAACAACATATCAGAAAAATAATACATTATGACCAAGTGGGATTCATACCAGGTATGCAGGGATGATTCAACATTTTTACTAAACAACCAATGTAATACATCACATAGTAAAATAAAGGAAAAGAACCACATGATCATATTAACTGATGCAGGGGAGGCATTTGATAAAATCTAACATCCATTCCTGATAAAAACTCTCAGCAAAATAGGAATAGAAGAGACATTCCTCAACATAATAAAGGGCATATATGCAAAACCAACAGCCAACATTATTCTCAATGGAGAGAGATTCTTGTGAACAGGAACCAGACAAGGATGCCCTCCATCACCACTTCTATTCAACACTGTATTGGAAGTCCTAGCCAGGGCAATAAGGCAAGAAAGGGAAATAAAGGGCATCCAAATTGGTAAAAAAAAAAAAAAAAGAAGTAAAACTATCCCTACTTGCTGATGATATGATTCTACACATAGAAAACCCAAGAGATTCAGAAGAAAAAAAAAAAAAACTACTGGAACTAATTGAGAGATTTAGCATAGTGGCAGGATACAAGATCAATGTCCAAAAATCACTTGGATTTCTCTACACTAGCAAAGAGATTGCTGAAAATGAAATAAGGATATCAATACCATTTAGAATAAAAACCAAACCAAACTTACTGCTGTCGAGACGATTCAAATCACAGGAACCCCTCCTTGGGTTTCTGAGCCGGTGTCTCTATGGAAGTAGAGTGCTCAACTTTCCTTCCCAGTAGTGGATGGTGGGTTTGAACTGCCAGCCCTCTGGTTAGCAGTCAAATGTCTTAGGCACTATGTCATCAGAACTCCCATTTACAATAGCTACCAAAAACATAAAATACTTGGGAATAAATCTTACAAAAGACAAATACAAAGAAAACTACAAAAGACTACTTCAACAAACCATAAGAAATCTACATAAATGGAAGAACATACCATGCTCATGGATAGCAAGATCGAACATTATGAAAATGTCAATTCTACCCAAAGCAATCTATACATTCAATGCAATCCCAATCCAGATCCCATCAACATTCTTTAAGGATATGGAAAGACCAATCACTAATTTTGGAAAGGAAAGAGATTCAGGTAAGCAAAGCAGTATTGAAGAAGAACAACAAAGTAGGAAATCTCACACTCCCAGATCTCAAAACCTATTATACAGCCACAGTAGTCAAAATTGCCTGGTATTGGTGCAAGGACCAACACATAGACCAATGGAATAGAATTGAGACCCAGAAATAGATCCATTGACCTATGGTCAGCTGATCTTTGACAAAGGGCCAAAATCCATTAAATGGGGAAGAGATTGTCTGTTTAACAAACTGTGCTGGCAAAACTGGATATCCATTGGCAGAAAAATGAAACAAGATCCATACCTCACACCATACACAAAAACTAACTCCAGATGGATCAAAGACTTAAATGTGAAACCTAAGCCTACAAAGTTCCTACAAAGTTCCTACAAAGTTACAAAGGCAAATAGGGGCAAACTTAGGGCCCCTAATAGATGGTATAAATAGACTATAAAGTGTAACACAAAATGTACAAACAACAGAAGATAAACTAGATGAATGGAAACTTCTAAAAATAAAATTTTTATGTGCATCCAAAGACTTCTTCAAAAGAGTAAAAAGAGCACCTACAGATTGGGAAAAAATATTTGGCAATGAGACATGTGACAAAGGACTTACTTATCTCTAATATTTATTGAAAATGCTAACATCTCAACATCAAAAAAAAAAAAAAAAAA
>NW_006922120.1:553150-561517 GCF_000298275.1 Orycteropus afer afer
GTCTGGTTAGCAGGCAAGTGTCTTAGCCACTATGCTACCAGAGCTCCTCATTAGCCATTAAAGAGATGCAAATCAAAACAACAAGATACCTTCTTATCCCAGTACTAATAGCAAAGTTTAACAAGATAGAAAATAACAAATGCTGGCAAGGATGTGGAGAGATTGGGACTCATACACTGCTAGTGGGACTGTAAAATGATACAACCATTGTGGAAAACAGTATGGCACTTCCTTAAAAAGTTGGAAATAAAATATCATTTGATCTAGAAATCCCATTACTAAGTATATATCCTAAGGATGTGAAAACCAGGACACGAATAGATACATGTATACCCATGTTCATTGTAGCACTATTTACAATAGCAAAGTAATGGAAACAACCTAAGTGCCCATCGACATATAACCAAACTATGGTACATACAAGGAGCTCTGATAGCGTAGTGCCTAAGGCATTTGACTGCTAACAAGAAGGCTGGCGGTTGAAACCCAAACAGTCACTCCTTGGAAGGAAGATGGGGCAATCTACTTCCGTAGTGATACTGCCTCGGAAACCCAAGGAAGGGTCACTATGAGTCAGGTCCGACTCGATGGCACATAACAACAACAACAACAAATGGTACATACACACAATGGGATACTATGCAACACTAAAGAATAATAAAGAATCTGCAAAACACCTCATAATGTGGGTAAACTTGGAGGACATTATGCTGAATGAAATAAGTCAATCACAGAAGGCCAAATATTGTATGAATCCACTATTGTAAAAAGTCAAGGAAAGGTTTACATATGGAAAGAAATGTTCTTTGTTGGTTACCAGGAATGGGAGGATAAGGAAGGAAAAATTGTTAGATAGGTAAGAGACAAGTATTGATCTGGGTGAAGGGAAAGACAATATACCAAAAGTGAGTGACCAGCATTATAACACTAAGGAAAAGGAAGACACAGAGAGGTACACAAGAGGTATAGACAACAAAAGATAAACACTTTTACATACACAATACTGAATTATCAGTAATAACAAACATTAATTTATGGATGGATATATAGGTAGACAGGCTGAATGATCAGGTATGTCTAGGCAAAAGGGAATATACGATGACCATATATAATGCTAGATGGTATTTTTACATACATATTTGTGTGTGCTATAAGAATGTCCACATATATAATAGAGCTAACAGAGGGCAAAGTTATGGTAACTTCTTGGCCACAGCCACCCCCCCGAGGAAGTGAGGCATTGGGCCCATGGACTAGGTCATGGGGGATATCAAGGTCAACTGGAATAACATACTACACCAAAACATTGTTCTACATCCTACTTTGGTGAGTAGCTTACAAACAGCCATCTAAGATGCAAAAATTGGTCTCTCCTCATCTGGAGCAAAGAAGAATGAAGAAGACCAAAGATGCATGGAAACAATTAGTCCAAGTGACTAGCAGACCAGGGATGGGAGGATAAGAAAGGGAAAATTGAACCTCAGCCTACATGATCATGAGACCAGAAGAACAGATGGTTTTCAGCTACCACTGTCAAGCACTCAGCAAGGGATCAAAATAGGAAATCCTGGATAGAGTGGGAGAAAAATGTGTAACAAAACTCAAAATCATAAAAAAGACCAGGTTTACTGGTCTGATAGAGACTGGTGAAACCCCTGAGACTATGGCCTGTAGTTACCCTTCTGGCCTGGAATTGAACTTACTCCCATGGTTTCCAGCTAAACAACAGACAGGTGTATAAGGTAAACACTTACACCAGGTAGATACACTCCTTAGAACAATCAACCATGGGAGATCAGAAGGGCAGTATTTGCACAGGGAGATAGCTCAGAGGGCAGGAATGCATAGGAAAGAAGGACACAGGGAAAAGGTAACCACAGGGAGGAAGTGGGAAGAGAGCTGTTATGTTATAGGGATTGCAATCAATGTCATGAAACAAAATGTGTATGAACCGTTGTCTGGAAAATGAATTTGTTCTGTAAACTTTCATCCAAATCACAATTTAAAAAAGAGGGGTGGGGAAGAACTAGAAGGGATGGTACTGTGAAGTGAGGTCAAGAAACAATCAATGATGGTAATGGACTAAAATTAAAACCCTTTGAGTAAAGTAGGAGTCTATGAGTCCATGGTACTATTAGTTAAATATTAATTAGTTAATAATTGGGCAAGAATGCCACCTAAAAATTCTAAGAAGTTATGGAACTAGAAAATCACCATTTGGCAACCTTTTATTTTATTCTGGCAAAAAAAAAAAAAAAAAAAGCATCTGGCCCCAGCCTACCTATACCTCTCCCTGTAATTCTATACTCATCCTTTCTTGGAAAGTCCCTCTTCTCTTCAGCTACTAATGTATACTCATCCATTAAGGTTATTTTCAAATATTATCTCTTCAAATGCCTTTTAAGGCCCCACATGATTAGCAAAATTAGCTGCCCCTCCTGTAAGCCTACCTACTGGGACAGTATTTTAAAATCCTGGGGCTAAGCGTCTATCCTTTCACTCCAGTGTTTAATTGTGAGCTCCTTCAGAACAGTATTTATGTCTCACATTTATATACCCAGGTCACAATTCAGTACTTCTCACATGGTAAGTCTCTAACAAATACTGAAGAACGGATGAATGAATAAATGAGTAAATGAAGTGTAAAAGTGAGAGCTAAAGGTCTGTATCAGGAAACTAGCCAAGGATCTCAGCTGTTATATAATAAGCAAATCTCATCTAAACAAGAAAAAGTTCAAACTCCTTAGCCAGAAATTCAAGGCCCTTCATTGTCTCATCTCTTTTCACCTTTCTAAATTCACTTCCCTCATACGCGCTCTAGAATCATACCATTCTGCCAATCAGTTTTTATCACACGATGGTCTGCTACAGCTCTCCACTTTTACTCATGCTTTCCTTTGACTACTCCTTCCCAACCTGAAAAATCCCTACTCATCCCTTGAAAAGACCCAGTTCAAATGAGCTTCTCTTCTGTAAAACTTTTCAACTCCCCAATTATGTATCATGACTATTTTCATTGTTCCCATAGCATCTAGTTCACATACCTGCTAAGGCACACGAAGTATTGGCTCTATTTCCATTACAAAATGGGAACTCCTTGAAAAAAAAATCTGTGAATTCCATATCTTTGAATATTCACTGTTTAAGATAAAGCCTGAGACAACACAAGTGCTCAAAAAACTGTTTGTTGAATTAAGCTGTCTTCATTACATAATAAAGCATCAAAGGAGGGAACGATGTCTTATTTATTCATCATTGAATTTTGAGGAACACCTTATAAAGCTCCAAGCTCAAAATAATTTGTGGAATAAAAGAATGATCCAGTTGGAGTAAATATGACTATGTACATGAGTTAACATGAAATACTTTGAAATCATGTACGTATTTCCAAAATTATTTATCCACATTTTTGTCAAGAATAATTTACAAAGGAAAGAGTAGGGCTACTCCAGAGTATGCCACTGACCACAACTTTTTTGCTGTGGGTCCACTGCAAGATAAAGCAAAATCAAGAATAAACATTTAGAAACTTTTATAGCCTTTTGACATGGTTGAGACATCCAAATGAACTTGCCCCACTGAAGAAAGCATTGGGTAGTTTGAGTCTTGTTGAACTATCATGGTAAGTGGCAGGTGGAGCAAGAGTTGCATAGTAGGCATGACACAGTAAGAACACATATTAGTCTTTAATAGTCTGGAAGTGCAGGTAAAAGGTATCAAGAGATAGCTTGTGAAGCATTAGGAAAGAGAATAATATAACAAACTCCTGTGTACCATAACCAATTTCTTCACATTCACTTTCCATGTTCACTTGAGACCTCTTCTCTACAAGACATAAAACATTACAGATAAGCTGAAACCTCCTGTGTCCTTTCCCAATCTTTGATCCTTCCCTCTCCAAAGACAGACTTTGAAAATAGGTTATTAAGTCCAGTTTAATACTGTGAAATTTTCTTAGTGAGGTTTAAAACAATTTTTATTTCTACCAAAAAGTACTAAAAATTAACAATAAAAGGACTTTTGAGAGCACCGTTTAATATTATGTGAAAAAGTGTGCTGTGTCCTCTATGGCTCTTCAGACATGACTAAAATAACAGAACTGCAGGTAACCTTCTGCCTCAATCTTCAGAGGGAGAAAGACCTTGTTGAAATACCCCACAAGACAGATTAAAGTACATGTTGTAACAATGCAGGAAGAAAAAGTACAGCATAGGTAACTGATTTTCTAAGAACCCTAGGCTGGTGAAACTTAACTATGAAAGATACTTATTTCAGCAGGAATACAAATGAATACCAATGTTCATTGCAGCACTATTCACAAAAGACAAAAGGTGGAAACAACCCAAGTGTCCATCAACAATGAATGGATAAACAAAATGTGGTACATACACACAATGGAATACAAACATACTCTGCCATAAAGAGAAAAAAGTCCCTAGGTGTTGCAAATGGTTGACGCTCAACTGCTAACCTAAAGGTTTGTGGTTCAAATCCACTTGGTGGTATTGTGGAAGAAAAGGCCTGGTGATCATCTGTTAAGATTATAGTCAAGAAACCCTAGGGCCAGTTCTACTCTATAACCCATGGAGTTGCCATGAGTTAGAATCACTTCAATGACAACTAACAACAACAACAAAGAGAGATGAAATCCTAATACATACCACAATATGAATGAACTTTGAAAATACAATGCTTAGAGAAACAAATCAGTGACAAAAGGACAGATATTTTATGTTCCCACTATTATTAGCAGTTGGAAGGGAGAGAAAGAGAAAGACATTGCTTGGGGCACTGAAACCGATGGAAAAATTTTGAAACACATAGTGGTGATGGTTACACTACATACTGAACATAACTAATTTCACTGAAATATATGTGAATGAAATGTTGCAATGGTAAATACTTTGTTCTATATATATGTGTGTACACACATATATTTGTTATATATACATATATTTCACAACAATTTTTTAAAAGCATGCTTATTTTAATGTTCATGGGCAGCTTGGAAAAGATACACAACAGAAGAAATGCCTGAAATGACAGGTGGAAAACCAGGCTTTCCATGGTTAATCAAATAGGCACTGCAATGCCAACAAGCCTTCTGCATTCAAACCTTCTATTTTTGCATTACTGCCAACTCATTTCCAAAATATCCACTGCTAATCAAACTTGTTTGGCTGCTTCCTTATAGAAACTTTACAAAACTTTAATTTCAGACTCATGAGCCCTGCAGCTGTAAATTAATTGAATAAAATTTACAAACATTATGCAGTGAGATAAAGCACTTTCAGAATCTTTTTCCCTATTCAGTTGACTTAGCTGCCTAGCTTGCCAGTTTTGCTTGACATGAGTTCAGAGCCCCTGGAAAGCTTCCTAATCCTACTCTCTAGGCCTTGTGCCTATTCATGGAACCATGTTAACTCATACCCGGAAAATTAATAAACCTCAAATGAGTTTAAGCACTCAAAAATACTCCTGATACTTCTTGACATTCACTTACTGTAGGCATCCTTTGCAACGGGAGAATCCTCCTCAAAAGACACCAAAAAAAGCAGATAAAATCCCTGAGGTTATTAACATGCAACAAAACATCTCATTTAAAGATTGTGATCCAAAGCTTAACCCAGGAATTAAATTTACTAAAGGTGAAATTGCTTATTCTTTGGTTTAATACAGATATTCTTAAAACTGATTTCTGAACTAATCCATTTTATAGTAAAAGTGCAAAAATTACCATTTTGAAACATCAAGGGGAGTAATACTAATTGCTCCTGTATCTGTCAGCTAATCAGTGGTTACATATCCCTATATCATGATGACAGATAGAAGACAAAAGCTCATTAACTTTCCAAAATGATAAGTTCTAACATACTTAAGTGTCATAATTCATTTATGATGTTCAGAGTTACCAAGGAAGATTCAAACTTTCCCAACTCTTCTTGCTGTTCACAGCACGTCACCTCCTTCCAAATGAGGTTCAGAAGTTTAGCTTCTGCTTTCGCCAACAATATCAGCATCTGGAGCCCACTAGCCCACCTGGAGCCTTGAGGACAGTGGAGATTACAAACTTCTGCCTTCTGTAAGAAGACTGCTGATACTATCTGCTAAGGGATTTTTGTAAACTCCTTAAATCCTCTGAAACTGATTGTTCTCAACAGCAGAGTAAAAATAACACTAGCTCTCAGGTAGTGCTGGCATGAATAATAAACAAGAGAAAGTATATGGCAGCATTTGCCCAGAGATAAGGCTAAGAAGGTAGGAAGAGATGGAAAAGAAGGACAAAGGGAAATGGAAAACATGGGAGGAAGTGGGAAGAGTATTGATATACTGTGGGGATTGCAATGAATGTCACATAATGTGTATGAATTTTTGAATGGAAAAATAATTTGCTCTGTAATTTTTCACTCATATTACATTAAAAAAATAATTATAAGGGAAAGCACATGTAAGAGTTGGGCATAAGAAGAAACTTGACATGTAAATAAATCTGTTTTTCTCTTCTTTAGGAAACTTAAACAAAAAATAGACCCAACATATCCTACTGTGGCTTGTACTTTTAAATATTTTATCTTATACCAAAATCATCAAGTTCACAGAGATTCTTTTTATAATTTAATTACAGAAAGAGATCACCAAATATCAGGTGTTTGTAGGCTATAAAAGTGGTTCATTGCCACCTCCCACAAACCTTCTCTCAGCAAGAAATAGAGTAGGTCATTGAACTAAATGCTCATCTCTTCTCTTAGTAATTTTGGACAGTGGGAAAATCAGCTAATTCAAACAAACTCCACTGAATAAATACAATCCCAACACTTGTCTCTTTAGACAAAACCCAGATGGAAACAATACAAAAGATTGCTAATGCTTTGACAAATGAATCATTCTTCCAAATGCCATTTACAAAAGCCCACCAGACCTACAGCTGTGATGATGCCATGAGAACTTCCTATGGTAATTATAAGTGCATTAAACTCAAAACCAGAAACACAAAAGAATATTTTTTCTAAATCCCAAATAAATAAGAGGAATCACAGTTTATACCACAGGGGCATAAGTTTTAATAGTCAAAGTTATAAAAGAATATATAGATACATAAACATACACTTACCCATACACATATATAGACATATACACACATATGTATATACATATATACATTATGTATATACACACATGTAATTACATACATATTTATATTCACATGTACACACACACACACATATATATATACATAAAACCATACCCAATGTCATTGAATCAATTCCGACTCATAGCAACCTCCACTGGGTTTCCAAGGCTGTATATCTTTATGGAAGTAGATTGCTTCATCTTCCTCCCACAGGGAGGTGGGTTTGAACCGCCGACCTGGTTAGCAACCAAATGCGGTACTTACTACACACCAGAGCACACACACACACACACACACACATTTATATACACATGTGTATGTACACACACATATACATACATATATGTGTGTGCACATATATATGCACTATATATGTGTATTTATGTGTGTGTGTGTGTGTGTACATTGTTGCTGTTGTTATGTGCCGTTGGGTTGGACCCAACTCATAGCGACCCCTTCTTGGGTTTCCAAGGCAGTATCACTATGGAAGTAGATTGCCCCAACTTCCTTCCGAGGAGTTCCTGGTGGGTTTGAACCGCCAGCCTTCTGGTTAGCAGCCAAGTGCCTTAGCCACTATTCTACCAGAGCTCCTGTGTATATACCTAATATGTGTGTGTGTGTGTGTATGTGTGTGTATCCCCAGAACTAAAACCAAACTTACTGTTGTTGAGTTGGATATGACTCATAGTGACCCTTCCTTGGGTTTTCAAGGCAGTATCTCTACAGAAGTACATTGCCCAATCTTTCACATATATATGTATGTATGTGGTGGCGTAATGCCTAAGGCATCTGACTGCTAACAAGAAAGCTGATGGTTCATATGTACCAGCCACTCCTTGGAAGGAAGGTCTGGCTGTACTTCTTCAAAGATAGATTTGTTTGTTCTTCTGGAAGTCCATACATAGCATATTCAGTATTCCTTGCCAACACCATAACTCAAAGGCCTTGATTCTTCTTTGGATTTCCTTATTCACTGTCCAGTTTTCACATGCATATAGGTATTTGAAAATACCATAGCTTGAGTCAGGCACACCTTAATCCTCTTTTGCAGCAGAATTTCCTAAAGCAGTATGCTGTTTGATTTCTTGACTACTGCTTCCATGGGCCTTGATTGTGGATCCAACTAAAATGAAATCCTTGAGAATTTCAGTCTTTTCTCTGTTTATCTTGATGTTGCTTGTGTTGGATTGGGTTCTCTAGAGAAACACAAAAACCAGCAAAGTATATATATATAT
>NW_006922120.1:567352-570965 GCF_000298275.1 Orycteropus afer afer
CACGTAGGCCACACCCCTGGGGAAACTCCCCTTAGGCAGACCGGCCGCTTAGAACTCAGTCATGTGATCCATCATGGGAACCACCACTCACAACTGGAGTCCAGCCAAGTTGACACATCTTCAACTATCACATTGCTTATTGATCCTCTTTGTTTTTTTTTTTCTTTAAGTTGAGGTATAATCCATACTGCAGGCTGAAGTTTTTGATCTTTGTCACTAAATGCTTCAAATCCTCTTCACTTTCAGCAAGCAAGGTTGTATCTTCTGCATATTGCAGGTTATTAATGAGAGTTCCTCCTACCCTGATGCTGTGTTCTTCTTCATACAGTCCAGCTTCTCAGATTATTTTTTTCACATACAGATGGAATAGGAGCTCTGGTAACATAGTGCCTAAGGCATCTGACTGCTAACCAGAGGGCTGGCGGTTCAAACCCACCAGCCACTCCTCAGAAGGAAGGTTGGGCAATCTACTTCCATGGGATACCGCCTCGGAAACCCAAGGAGGGGTCGCTATGAGTTGGGTCTGACTCGACAGCACATAACAACAACAACAACAGATGCAATAAGTAATGCTGAAAGGATACTACCTTGACATACACCTTTCCAGGTTTTAAATCATGCAGTACAGCCTCTTGGTCTATGTACAGGTTCCTCGAGAGCACAATTAAGTGTACTGGAATTCCCATTCTTCACAATGTTATCAATAATTTATTGTGATTCACACAGTCAAATGCCTTTGCACAGTCAACAAAACACAGGTAAACATCTTTCTACACCAGTCATCTGTCAGTTTGTCATACTGTGGTGGCTTGCGTGTTGCTGTGAGGCTGGAGGCTATGCAACTGGTGTTTCAAATACCAGAAGGGTCACTCAAGGAGAATAGATTTCAGCAGAGCATACAGACAAAGACAGACTAGGAAGAAGGAAGGGAGAACTGGCCAGTGAAAACCTTATAAATGGCAGTGAAACACTGTCTGATGTATTACTGGAAAACTATGAACACCCCTGAAACATTGCCTGATAAAGTGCTGGAAAATGAGCCCCTTAGGTTGCAAGGCACTCAAAATATGACTGGGGAGGGACTGCCTCCTCAAAGTAAGTCAACCTTAATGATGTAGATGGAGTAAGGTTTTCTGGACCTCCATTTGCTGATGGGGCACAACTCAAAATGAGAAGAAACAGCTGCAAACATCCTTTAGCAATTGGAACATGAAATGTACAAAGTATGAATGTAGGAAAATTAGAAGTTGTCAGAAATGAAATGGAATGCATGAAGATGAATATTCTTGGCATTAGTGAGCTGAAATGGACTGGTTTGGGACATTTTGAACCAGACAATCATCTGATCTACTGTGATGGGAATGACAAATTA
This sequence comes from Orycteropus afer afer, assembly GCF_000298275.1. NCBI lineage: Eukaryota > Metazoa > Chordata > Mammalia > Tubulidentata > Orycteropodidae > Orycteropus > Orycteropus afer. The sequence goes on from NW_006922120.1 coordinate 568,725, forward strand.
AACAGTAATGGTGTTGCATTCATCATCACAAAGGATGTTTCAAGATCTATCCTGAAGTATAATGCTGTTAGTGATAGGATAATATCCATATGCCTATAAGGAAGACCAGTTAATACTACTATTATTCAACCACTGAAGCCACTGAAGAAGAAATTGAGATTTTTATCAATTTCTGAAGTCTAAAACTGACAAAACATGCAATCAAGATGTATTGATTATCACTGGTGATTGGAATGCTAAAGATGGAAACAAAGAAGAAATACTGGCAGTTGGAAAATATGGCCTTGGTGAGAGAAATGACACTGGAGATTGCAAGATAGAATTCTGTAAGACCAATGACTTATTCATTGCAAATACCTTTTTCAACAACATAAATGGTGGCTATACACATGGATGTCACCAGACAGAATATACTGGAATCAAATCAACTGCATCTGTGGAAAGAGGCTGTGGAGGAGCTCATATCTTCAGCCACAACAAGGCCAGGACCTGACTGTGGAAGAGACCATCAATTGCTCATATACAAGTTCAAGTTGAAGCTGAAGAAAATTAAAATAAGTCCATGAGTGCCAAAATATGACCTTGATTCTATCCCACCTGAATTTAGAGATCATCAGAAGAACTGATTTGACACATTGAACACCAATGACTGAAAACCAGAAATATTGTGGGATGACAGCAAGAACATCATACATGAAGAAAGCAAAAGGCCATTAAAAAGACAGGAAAAGAAGTAAAGATGAAAATGGATGTCAGAATAGACTCTGAAACTTGCTCTGGAATAGAGAGCAGCTAAAGTAAATGGAAGAAATGAAAGATAAAAGAGCTAAACAGAAAATTCCAAAGAGTAGCTCAAGAAGACAAAGTCAATTATTATCATGAAATGTGCAAAGACCTGAAGTTAGAAAAACCAAAAGAGAAGAACACGCTCAGCATTTCTCAATCTCAAAGAACTGGGGGGGGGGAATCAAACCTGGAATTGTAATACTGAGACACTCTATGGGCAAAACATTGACTGATGCAGGAAGTATCAAAAGAAGATCAAGGGAATATAAGAAGTCACTGGTCGATGTTCAACTATTTCAGGAGGTGGCATATGATCAAGAATGAACAGCACTGAAGGAAGAAGCTGAAGCTGCACTGAAGGAATTGGCAAAAACAAGCCTCCAGGAATTGACAGAATACCTATTGAGATATTCCAACAAACGGATGCAGTGCTGGAGTCACTTACTCATCTATGCCAAGAAATCTGGAAGGTAACTATAATGCCAATTGACTGGAAGAGATAAATATTTGTACCCATTCCAAAGAAAGGTGATTCCACAGAATGTGGAAGTTATTATACAAAAGGTGAAAGTTAACATCACACACAAGTAAAATTTTGCTGAAAACAATTCAAAAATAATTTCAGTAGTATATTGACAGGGAACTTCCAGACGTGCAAGCTGGATTCAGAAAAGGACATGGAATGAGGGATATCATTGCTGATGTCAAATGGATCTTGGCTGAAAGCAAAGAATACCAGAAAGATATTTGCTTCTGTTTTCTCTGCAAAGGCACTAGACTGATAGATACATGCACACCCATATTCATTGCAGCTATTCACTATAGCAAAGAGATGGAAAAAACCTAAGGGCCCATCAATGGAAGAATGGAAAACCAAATTGTGTTACATACACACAATGGAATACTATGAAACACCACTGCCATTGAGTTGGATCCAACTCATAGCGACCCCTCCTTGGGTTTCTGAGGCGGTATCACTACGGAAGTAGATTGCACCAACCTTCCTTTCGAGGAGTGACTGGTGGGTTTGAACCGCCAGCCTTTTGGTTAGCAGTCAAATGCCTTAGGCACTACCCCACCAGAGCTCCCAAAGAATGATGTAAAATCTGCAAAACACTGCATAACATGGATTAACTTGGAGGATATTATACTGAGTGAAATAAGTCAGTCACAAAAGGAAAAATATTGTATTAGTCCACTATTGTAAAAAGTCAAGGAAAGTTTATACATGGAAGGGAACTTTCTCTGTTGGTTACCAAGGATGACAAGAGGGGAAAATTCCTAGATAGGTGAAAATACACATATATGTTGTATATATATAAAACCAAAGATTATTTGCGGTTACCAGGAGTAGGAGGAAGGGGGAAACAGGAAGGTTTTGTTTGCAGTACATCGAGTTTATGCTAATGGTGGTAGAATATTTTGGAAAAGGATAGCAACAATGGTGGCACAATA
>NW_006922120.1:571238-572333 GCF_000298275.1 Orycteropus afer afer
TCAAATAGGATGGTGATAAGCAGAGACTAAGGGAATTTGTTAAAACCAGACCAAGCTTACAAGAGATGCTAAAGGGAGTCCTTTGATCAGAGAACCAAAAATAGCAAATAACAACCGACCATAGGTTAATACACAACATGACACAACCCAGAAACTACAGCTATGGACATATCCAAAATACAATGAGCTTACAAAACTGTAAACAGGGAACCAGACACATCAATTGGCAAGTGAGGACACCTACAAACAAAAAGAGGAAAAGACTGTGTAGTTACAGAACTTCTAAATGGTGAGGAAGTTAAGAAAGTGGCAAGATAGAATGAACTGTTCTAAACTTGGGGGTAAAATTATAAATCTTAGGGTAACCTCAAAGAAAAATCATAAACCTTCACATCACAATAAAGAAGAGGACAAGCACAAATATTCAGCATATACTAAAACAACAGCAACAAAGGAAATGATAACATGATGAACTTGGAAGACATTATGCTGAGTGAAATAAGTCAATCACAAAGGACATATATTGTATTAGTCCATTATTGTAAAAGTCAAGGAAAGTTTTATCTATAGAACGAAATTTTCTTTTTTGGTTACCAGGGGTGGGACGGTAGGGAGAAGGAAGGCTGTTAGATAGATAGGAATAAGTATTGATTTGGGTGAAGAGAAGGGCAATGTACCAAATGTGAGTGACCAATATGGCAGCACTGAGGATGAGAAAGACATAGAGAGGTACAAGGGAGGTACAGAGAACAAATATGAACCCTTTTGCATATAAAGTACTGCGTTGTCAGTGAAGGCAAGCATGGGTATATGGGTGGATAGATGGGTGGACAGGCTGAACGATTAGGTATGTCTATGTAATGGGGAGTGTATCCGAGAACATATATAGGGTTGGCAGACAATGGTCCTATAAGTTTATGTGAATGATCAGAATTCCCAGGTGTATAGTGGAGCTGACAAGGGGCAAGCTTGTGGTCACTGCTTGGTCACAGCCAGCTACCCAGAGCGACCAAGTAGTTGAACCTGTGGGCTTGGGACCATAGTCTCAGGGGACATCAAGCTCAATTGGCATAACATACTATACAAAACATTGTT
>NW_006922120.1:572433-579020 GCF_000298275.1 Orycteropus afer afer
AATAAATTAAATAAATATACATTCAACTGTATACTCATAACAAATTATTGATAACACTGTGAAAGATGGGAATTCCGGAGCACTTAATTGTGCTCATGAGGAACCTGTACATAGACCAGGAAGCTGTCATTTGAACAGAACAAAGGGATACTGCATGGTTTAAAATAAGGAAGGGTGTGTGCCAGGGTTGTATCCTTTCATCATACTTTATTCAATCTATATTTTGAACAAATAATCTAAGAAGCTGGACTATGTGAAGAAGAACGCAACAACAGGATTGGAAGAAGACTCATTAACAACCTGCGATATGCAGACCTTGCTTGCTGAAAGTGAAGAGGACTCGAAGCACTTACCAATGAAGATTAAAGCCTACAGTCTGCAGCATAGGTTACCCTTCAACATAAAGAAAATGAAAATCCTCAAACTAGACCAATAAGCAGCATAACGATAAACTAAGAAAAGACTGAAGTTGTCAAATATCTCATTTTACTTGGATCCACAATCAACACCCATGGAAGCAGCAGTCAAAAAATCAGATGTTGTATTGCACTGGGCAAATCTGCTGCAAAAGACCTGTAAAGAGTTGGAGGGCAAAGATGTCACTTTGAAGACTAAGATGTGCCTAACCCAAGCCATGGTATTTTCAATTGTCCTATACGCATGTGAAAGCTGGGCAATGAATAAGGAAGACTGAAGAAGAGCTGATGCCTTTCAATTATGGTGCTGGTGAAGAATACTGAAAGTACCATAGGCTGCCAGAAGAATAAACAAATCCGTCCTGGAAGAAATGCAACCAGAATGCTCCTTGGAAGCAAGAATGGCCAGACTTTGTCTCACCTACTTTGGTCATGTTGTTAGAAGGGACCATTCCCTGTAGAAGGATATCATGCTTGGTAAAGTGGAGGGTCAGCGAAAAAGAGGAAGGCCCACAATGAGATGGACTGACACAGTGGTTGCAATGATGGACTCAAGTATAGCAAATACTGTGTTTTGTTCTGTTGCACACAGGGTCACTGTGAGTTGGAGCCAAGTCAATGGCACCTAACAACAACAGCAACGAATATCTTTCTAGTATTCCTTGCTTTCAGCCAAGATCCATCTGACGTTAGCAATGATATCCCTTGTTCTGTGTCCTCTTCTGGATCCAGCATGAATTTCTGGAAGTTCCTGTCAGTATACTGCTGCAACTATTTTTGAATTTTCTTCCACAAAACTTTACTTGCATGTATATTAATAACATCATTAGATAATTTCCACATTCTGTTGGATCACCTTTCTTTGGAATAGGCACAAATATCAATCTCCTCCAGTCAGTTGGGCAGGTAGTTATCTTCCAAATTTCTTCGCATAAGCTAGGGAGCACCTCCATTGCTACCTGTTTGTTGACACATTTCAATTGGTATATTATCAATTGCTTTTCGGCCAATGCCTTCAGTGTAGCTTGGACTTCTTCCTTCAATAGCATCGTTTGATCATATGCTACCTCCTGAAATGGTGAACATCAACCAATTCTTTTTGCATAATTACTCTCTTTATTTCTTAGGAGCTCTGGTAGCATAGTGCCTAAGGCACTTGACTGCTAACCAGACCCACCAGCCACTCCTCTGAAGGAAGGTTGGGCAATCTACTTCCACAGTGATACTGCCTCAGAAACCCAAGGAGGGGTTGCTATGAGTCAGGCCTGACTCGACGGCACATAACAACAACATATTTCTTATTTCTTACATCTTCTTTTGATGCTTCCTGTGTCATTCAATACTTTGCCCATAGAATTCCTCAATATTGCAACTCCAGGCTTGATTTTTTTCTTCAATTTGTTTAACTTGAGAAATACCAAGTGTGTTCTTCCATTTTGATTTTCTAATCCAGGTCTTTGTACATTTCATTATAATATTTTACTTTGTCTCCTCGCATCACCTTTTGAAATCTTCTGGTCAGCTCTTTCATTTCATCATTTATTCCTTTTGCTTTAACTACTCCACTTTCAAGGGCAATTTTCAAAGTTCCTTCTGACATGCATTTTGGTCTTTTCTTTCTTTCTTGTCTCTTTAATGATCTTTTCCTTCCTTTATGTACGACACTCTTATCCCACAACTCATCTGGCTGTTGGTCAATAGTACCCCCAAAAAACCAAATTCACTGCCGTTGAGTCAGTTCTGACTCATAATGACCCCTCCTTGGGTTTCTGAGGCAATATCTCTGTGGAAGTAGATTGCCCAGTCTTCCTTCCGAGGAGTGTCTGGTTAGCAGTCAAATGCCTTAGGCACTATGCCACCAGAGCTCCTCCTCATTAGTGCCCAGTGCATTAAATTTATTCTTGATATGGTCTCTAAATTCAGGTGGGATGTACTAAAGAATGTATTTTGGCTCTCATGGGCTTGTTTTAATTTTCTTCAGCTTCAACTTGAATTTATATATGAGCAGTTAATGGCTGTTCTACAGTTGGCCCCTGGCCTTGTTCTGACTGATGATATCAAGCTTCTCCATAGTCTCTTTCCAGAGATGTAGTCAATTTGATTCCTATGGGGTATGTATGTGTGTGTGTGTGTGTCTGCATGTGCCTGTATCTCCACTTCATCATATAATCTCTAAACAATAAGACCTTTAGTGCGCTGTCATCAAAGACACAGTCAAATATAAGTCTGAGTGGTTTCTGGAAAGGAGCACTGGTGATGCAGTGGTCAAGTGCCTGGCTGTCAAAAGAAAAGTCAGCCATTTGAATCCACCAGTTGTTCCACAGGAGAAAGATGTGGCAGTCTGCTTTCATAAAGATCACTGCCTTTGATACCTTATGGGGCAGTATTTTCCTACAGGATTACTATGAGTTGGAATCAACTCAAAGGCAACAGGTTTTTAATTTTTTTTTTTTTTTTTTTAATTTCTGGAAAGTGGAAGGCCAGAGAAACTTCCCCGTATAATGAAAATTGTAACTGAATTTCAGAGCCAGTCATGCTTCTGGCAAGAAACAGAAGTCTTTTTGGGCAAAGGGAGAATTCAATAGAGGAAATTCTTATACAGATGGCTGTTGAATCCATCCAAACTACAAATATTTACGAAGCACCTACTCCATAACAAACACTGTGCCAGATGCCAGAGATTTAAAAAAAAAAGTAAGTCCCTGACTTTAAGGTGTTTGTAGTCCAGAGAAATAACTGACTGACAAGTACAAAACAAAGGCAGAAGAGCTATCTCATAGTTACACTAATGTTCTGGTTACCTAGTGCCACTCTGAGAAGAATATACCACAAATGGGATGGCTGAACAAACAGGAGTTTATTCTCTTACACTTTGGAGGCTTTAAGTCCAAGTTCAAAGTGCCAGGTTTTAGTTAAAGACCCTTCACCTTGAACTTCAGCTCTGCCTCTTGCTCCTGGTCCACTGAAGCTAGAGGCATCTCTTCTTTCAGGCAGCTACTGGCTGCTGAGGCTAACAAGCCCAAAGTCAACGAATAAAATGGCATAGTCCTGATGTTACCAAATCACACAGCAGGCCATTAATTCAAGTCCACTGAAAGTCCCAAGGTCGGCAAAGCATGACAGGCTGCTAAACAATGACATGGCTACATGCAGGGTTCAAGCATGCCATAAGCTAGAGACCATTCACAAAGTTGTTTCTTACATATGGGATGCAGACCACATACCCGAGGCAGCTACTCAGCTGCTCCAACAGATTCCACCATGGAGTTAATTACCAATCTCAAAATGGGGAATAACTGCATTCAGTTAGCTGCCCAGCCACTCAACCAGGCCCAGCCAAGTTGACATACAACTTTAACTACCGTAACTATGAACACAAGTATCCCAGAAAATAACCCTAGTTATAGGTAAGCAATCAGAAATTATGCACTCCTGTTACAAATGCTATCAACATCCACCTAGTCTCTCAAAACCTTGATATTTGATCTCAAAAGCTTCCTAACACTTACTCGACCTTCTATTCTAAATGTTTTCCAGTCAGTGTCCCAGTTTCCAGTGTCCATACCTTTCATCCCATTCACCATTAAGAGAGTGTGTGTGTGTGTATAATTTTTCAGACATGAATCTGATTCCACTCTCTTTTCGAAAAACCTTCAATAGTTCCTGTTAAGTATAGGGTAAATTTCAAACAATTTGGTAAGGCTTAGCCCAGCCCACAAAGCAAATACTAGATTTATTCCCCACCACGAGCAACTTAAGACAGAGACAACCACACTGAACTTAGCATTAACAGATGACAGCATGCTTTCTGAAGCCTCTACTGTTCTGCATACACTGTTCCCTGTTTTGGAAGGCCCCTTCCTCTCGTCCCTGCCCAGTCAACTCTCTCTCCTTCCTGTGATGTAATGTCTGTGTAGTCTTCTTTAGCTCCAGGTAGAGCTACATCCATACCCTATGCTGCTATAAAAACTGCACATCCTAAAACTGTGCTCAGTATATTGGTATAATTTTCTTTTCTCTTCATAGACTGTGAGTGCTTTAAGATCAGGGGCCATTTCTTAATCATCTCCCAGCAGCTAGCACAATGCCTGATAAAAAGAATATATTTGAAGAAAATTTGATAAATGAACTAAGAGAATTACAAATCCATTGTAACTGCAAGGCTAATAAAGAAAATTACTGCTTTTAGGCCAGACTGGACCATGTTATAAAGATAATTATTATGCTAGTCCTGATAAAGAAATATTGTTATAGTCTTGCTAACAACTTGAATGTGATTTTTTTTTTGTAATTGTATTCCTTACCTTTCAACTGTACCAACCTACACCACCTATTAAAGGGTGGCCCTACAATGGTGTACAATTCATTTGAGATCTGAAGCTAGTTCAAAGGTGAAACAAGATTGGTACCTGATAAACTTATTTTTAAGATTACAGTCAGATTTGGGTGAGAAACCCACAACGTGTCCGGAGAATAGGACTGATTGGGGGAAAAAAAAAAAAATCTCCCTCTGCAACTGAAATCTCTGTATGGACAAGTAAATCTTAATTGGTTACTGGCTTCCAGGAGATCCTTAACCTTCATTTAAAAATTCAGATTTCATTGACAGCCTCACACATCCAGTGCTCATCAGAAAATGAAAAGAAGTCTCTAACAATTTTTGCTCATTGCCAAACCACACTGATTATAGATCCACTGATTTCCTGGTTCGTTTATCCCACTAAAATAAATGCCTCCTAGGGCTCCAGGTGCATATAGGATGCTGCTAAGATGGAAAGCTGAAGTCCAGCCTTATGTGAGGATATCAATTTGTCATCTGGTGGCAAGGAGGGAGCAGCAGAACTTGGGCAAGGGCTCAGGTATGAGTGCCCTTCTGGCAGGCTCCCAAGGCCCCCCTCATTTGTTATAGGAAGGCAGAATTTTTAGTCAAAACAAGTGGCACTGATACCGGTTATTACTGTTGGGGCTCCAGCTGCAGCCACAACAGGTAACGTCTCTTCTGCCATGTATCCAAGCTATTTCTCATCCAGCAACACTCTAACATACATAAATTCTCAGAAGTGGCAGATCTTGGTAAACAAGTGATGTAAACATGGCACTGATTACATGTCACTGAGTAAGAGTCACAGGTCTAGAAATCAGAAGTCAGGTTCTCAGCTTAGTCACTAACTAGATGTGTGGTCTTGTACAAGTCAGGCAACCTTTTGGGGCCTCAGTCTCTTCATTTGTAAAATCAGAGTATAATCAAGTGATCCCCCAGGTCTCTTCTAGATGTACAAGATGATGATCTATATGAGTTTTAAACCATCAAGACTAACATAAGTTAGGATTTTAGACATTTTCCAAATACAGTTTTAAGATATACCTCTTCTTTAGGATGTTTCCTATTTCACTGTCCATAAATGAATCACCCAAACCACATAGAGACATAGAAACAAATATAAAATACATCAGAAATGACAACTGAGCTTAACCAAAGATTCTGTTCTATGTACAATGTGTAAACACAGTAGGGTATTCATATGATAGAAAAATGCCCTGGAGAGTTCCGGCAAGATGGCGAACTAGGCAGAAAGATTGCACAGACTCTCTTCAACAAAGAAAAGGGAAACCAATTAATACAGGCACACAACATAATCCTGGACCCCTACACCTTGAGGGGAAGGATAAAGAAGTTGACTAAAACCCAACTAGCAGAAGAATTCACGTGAAAATACCAAAAAAGGAGACATAGGGAGCTGTGGCCCGGCAGCGATCCTGAGCGATCCTGACAGCACAGACAGCTTGGAGATTCCCGAGTGGTGCTAGGACCTAAGAATTAACCTAAAAATCACCCTGCTAGCCAAGGACTGCACAGAGGACTGCTCTGGTGGCTGGGGAATAAACGGAGAAGGTGAAGAGAAAGGCAGGCTGAGCTGTGCACTTTTGCCGGTCCGGAGGGCACCATCATTTTGAAGGCTTAAAAGGGCTTGACTATTTTGGATATTTAAAGAGACAGCACTCTCGCAGATTCCTGGGGTTTAAGAACACGATCCGCTTTCCAGCAACCCCAAGGGCACTCCAGACCTGCAAGACTGACAAGGTATGACATTCCTCTTGTTACTCTTATACCCCACACCTGCTTGGTGAATGGAGGTGTGGCCATTCCCCACTCCCACCTACCTTCTGGGC
>NW_006922120.1:581910-608988 GCF_000298275.1 Orycteropus afer afer
AAAAAAAAAAGAAAAATGCCCTGGGATTTCATTGCCCCCAGTCCATGCCTTCGAGTAGATTTCAACTCATAGCAATCCTCATAGGACAGAGTAGAACTGCCCCATAGGGCTTCCAAGGCTGTAAAATTTTGTGGAAGCAGACTGCCCCATCTTTCTTCCATAGAGTGGCTGCTGTGTTTGAACCGCTGACCTTTAGGTTAGCAGCCAAATGCTTTAAGCACAGTACCTATTAAGAAGTTTCATTCCCCCAAAAAGACAACTTGTGTGCTTGTTTTTCTTCATTAAGAGAATCTAGGTGCTTTCACCATGTGTGCTTTCCAAGGGATTCCATTAGTTTTATCCAGTTCTATCAGTATTCACATCTACCCCAAGGTCTACTAAATATAATGGCCTCCTATGTGGACTTGAGAATAAATGATCACAATAGAATTGATCACGTGGTCAATGTGGGTGAAAAAGCCACACTGAGCAAGCAGTGGTCCTTTCCATGCTACACAAGTAAAGAATGCCTGAGAAGTCTTTTGTTCTGCCTTAACACTCTTGCCTGGACATCTCTGCTCAAAAAGACATTTACTCAAGGTATGTATCTATCATTTCTGAATGTAAGCTCCTCCACATGATAAGGACTGGTTTCACTTGTGTGGTAATTCTCTCTACAACTCATGATTAAATTGTTTGATCCTTGCTTCTAGAGTCCTGACAAGGGTCCCTCACAATGCCCGATATTCATCAAAATGGCGGACATCTTCTTTGCATCCCACAGAATTTTGCTAGCTTATGCAATAACATGGGCAGGACCAATGACAATACTTTTCCTAGACTATTTTACTGGGAGCTCTGGTAGCATAGTGCATAAGGCACTTGACTGCTAATCAGAAGGCTGGCAGTTCAAACCCACCAGCCACTCCTGGAAGGAAGATGGGGCAACCTACTTCCGTAGTGATACTGCCTCGGAAACCCAAGGAGTGGTCACTATGAGTTGGGTCTGACTCGACAGCACATAACGACAACAACAACAGACTATTTTACTATATGGGGTGAACACTATAGTCAGAAATAGGTCTGACTATAATATAAAAACTTGCTCATGCTAGACCCTTAAGTGCTATTTATTAACCAGTTGTTATATTATACACAGTCCACAGAAATTAATTTTGGAGGAATATGACTTGTACTAGACTATGCTTAACCTTGGAAAGGTCTCTTTTGTTTATAATGTAGAGGTATTTACCCTAGATGGAGTGATATCATGCTCCCTACACATGTAAAAATACGTAAGTGCACCATCTAGGCCTTTCAAGTACCATCAGGCTAGCAAACTTCTTACTACTTGAGTGTTTAATACGTAGAATAACTGACTTATTTTCAATGGGTTAAGGCTGTACTGCATGTTATAACTATCCCTAAGTCTACATTTGAGAGTTAATTATTCAAAGGGTAAAATAAATTACCATACAGAAAAAGGATCCAAGCTCTATTCTCTTGGAGTTGCCAAAACTTGTGCAGTTTTCTATAGGATTCCCACTGATTGGTGGAAAAAAAATCCAGCTTTTGTCAATTGTAGAAAGAATTTTAAAGTGGCCAAATTTTCTAATAAATCTATTTTAAAATGCTAGCTGTATAATTATTACATTTGGATTACTTTGTTTGATCCCCTAAAATCAATTCTTTACGAAACTCTCCCAATTAGGTTAATAATTAGGTTTTCTTTAAGAGAAACCTACATATATATATTGCTACCAGAAAAGGAAACAGAGATAAATAGGTCCAGTTTTTCTTTTTCCTTTTTTCATGTACTACCTAAGACAACTCTCACTGCCATTGAGTTCTTTCCAACTCATAGTGACCCCCATTGGCTTTCTGAGGCTGTAAATCTTTACAGAAGTAGGTTACTCAGTCTTTCTTCTGTGGAGCAGCTGGTGGGTTTGAACTGCTGACCTTCTGGTTAGCAGTCAAGTGCCTTATCTACGATACCACCAGAGCTCCCAAAGTGAAATGAAAGAATATTCCAGGGAGTGCTGGTAGACACTGAAAAAGCTACACTGTGAACTATACTGTGTTTTGAAAACTTAAGGTTAAAGAAGTAATTTTGTTTTGTTTCCATACCTCAAAAATCCTAAAAACAAACAAAAAAACTGGGTAAACTAATACACTTTCTCAAATATACTTTGAAAAGAAAACAAACTTTTTCATTTAATACTATCTTGGAGAATAACAATATTCCCTATAAATCCACTGCTGTTCAGTTGATTCTGACTCATAATGACCATTTAGGACAGAGTACAACCACATCATAAAATTTCCAAGACTGTAATCTTTATAGAAGCAGACGGCCACATCTTTCTTCCATGGAGCAGCTGGTAGGTACACATTGCTGAGCACTTAATCACTGCACTACCAGAGTTCCTTCAACAATGCTCCAGTAATATGTTTCCACAGAAATAATTCTGTTTTTTGAGCATAGGTAAAAATATTAATGAAGACCAAGATTTTCACCATTGTTTTATAAAAAAACAATAAATTTAATAAAGAGAGACAATCTCATTTTTTTTCCCACTAAAATTGCTGCCATAGGGAATATACATTTTAAGGAGCAAGGCTCAGAACTGCTAATTGTTAAATAGACCAAAATCCATCAGTAATCTGATGCAAATCAAAACAACAATGAGATACCATCTGGACCTAGCAGTAGTAGCAAAGTTCAACAAGACAGAAAATAACAAATGCTGGCGAAGATGCAGAGAGATTGGGACTCTCATATGCTGCTGGTGGGACTGTAAAATGATAAACCCACTGTGGAAAGCAGTATGGCAATTCCTTAAAAACTTGGAATTAGAAATACCATTTGACCAAGCAATTCCATTAGTAGGTGCTGTGGTAGCATGGTGCCTAAGGTACTTGACTGCTAACTAGAAGGCTGGTAGTTCAAACCCACCAGCCACTCCTCAGAAGGAAAGCTGGGCAATCTACTTCCATAGTGATACTGCCTAGGAAATTCAAGGAGGGGTCGCTATGAGTTGGGTCCAACTCAACGGCACATAACAACAACAACAACAACATCTTAAAGAAATGAGAGCCAGGACAAGAACAGATATATCCACACCCATGTTCATCACAGTACTATTTTCAATAGCAAAAAGATGGAAACAACCTAGGTGTCCATCAAAAGAAGAATGGATAACCCACCAATGGTACATACAAACAACAGAATACTATGGAACCCTAAAGAATAACATAGAACCAGCAGAACATTGCATAATGTGGATAAAATTGGAGGATATTATGCTGAGTGAAATAAATCAAGCACAGAAGGACAAATATTGTATTAGACTGGTATTGTAAACAGCAAAGGAAAGGTTTATATATGGAAGCAAATTTTCTTTGTTGGTTATCAGAGGTGAGAGGGGAGGGTAGGGAACACCGTTAAATAGGTAGAGAAAAGTAATGATTTGGGTGAAGAGAAGGGCAATGTACCAAATGTGAGTGATCAACATGATGGCATTGAGGAAGAGGAAGACACAGAGAGGTACATGGGAGGTACAGACAACAAAGATGAACCCTTTTGCACATATAGTACTGTACTGTCAGTGGAGGCAAACACTGATCTATGAGTGGATGGATGGGTGGACAGGCTGAACTATTAGGTATGTCTATGCAGTGGGTAGTGTGCCCAGGACCATGTAGAGGGTTGGCAGACAATATTTCTACAAGCATATTTGTATGTTCTGTAAGAATTCCCAGGTATATAGTAGAGCTGATAAGGGACAAGGTTGTAGTCACTTCTTGGACACAGCCAGCTACCCAGAGGGAGCGAATATAAAATATAAAATAATATCCTGACCTGTGGGCTGGGACCATAGTCACAGGGGACATCAAGCTCAATTGGCACACACAAAAACATTGTTCCACATCCTGCTTTGGCGAGTAGCGACTGGGATCTTAAAAGTCTGCAAGCAGCCAGCTAGATGCAACAATGGGTCTCTTCTTGTCCAGAGTAAAGAAGAATAAAGAAAACCAAAGATGCATAGAAACAATTAGTCCAAGCAACTAGTACAACATGGACTCCACTGCCTATATGACTATGAGAGCAGAAGAACTAGATGGTGCCTGGCCACCACTGTCAACCACTTGGAGGAGGATCTCTGTAGGCGATCCTGGACAGAGTGGGAGAACAATGTGCAACAAAACTCAAAATCATTTAAAAGAAAAAAAGAGGGAGAGACCAGATTTGCTGGTCTGATAGAGCCTGAGGGAACCACTGAGACTATGGCCCTACCTACCCTTCAGGTCTGGAATTGAACCCACTCCTGTGGCTTCCAGCCAAACAAAAGACAGGCATATGAGCTGAACATTTACATTAGGTAGAAACACTCCTTGGAGAAATCAATCATGGGAGAATAGAACGGCTGTGTATGCACAGGAGACAGCTCAGGGAGCAGGAGTGCATGGGAGGGAAGGACGTAGGGAAGAGGTAACTACAGCGAGGAAGTGGGAGCGGAGCTGTTGCAACATGGGCAATTGCAGTCAATATCATGAGACAAAGTATATGTGAACTGTTGTATGGATAGTGAATTTGTTCTGTAAACTTTCACCCAAATCACAATTTTAAAAAAATCCATCAGTAATCTTAACAATTATATAAACAAATAGTCCTAACCTGTGTCTGTGAATATGACCCTATCAGAAAATAGTGTTTTTCTTTTCTTATGTTAATGAGGCCATATAAGAGAAGGGTGGGTTCCAAGTCTAATCACTTCTCAGTTGTGCCTTATGAAAATAACAGAATAGATACAGTGACACATAAAGAAGATACATACACAGAAGAAGATGTCATGTGAAGATGAAGGTGGCTGTATCTGCAAGCACAGGAATGCCAAAGATTTCTGGCAGCTAGTAGAAGAAAAAAGAGATATGTAGAACACATGTTGAATGTAAACTTCTAGGTTCCATTAAGAAAATAAATTTCTGTTCTTTAAAGCCATTCACTTAGGGTATTTTGTGTTATATCAACACTAAGCATTAAGATAAGCATGAACAAAGTAAAATCAGAAAGTCAGGCATTCAATAAAAAATTATTAGGCATAAAAAGAAACAGGAAATCATACCCACAATGAAGAGATAAATGAATTGAAATTGACCTAAAACTGACAAAAGATGTTAGAATGAGCAGACAAGCATATTAAAATAGCTACTATAACTATACTCCATATGTTCAAAAATTTAAGTAAAGATATGGAGGATACAAGCTGTTGTTGCTATGTGCTGTCAAGTCGGACCTGACTCACAGCGACCCCTCCTTGGGTTTCCGAGGCAGTATCACTAAGGAAGTAGATTGCTCAACCTTCCTTCCGAGGAGTGGCTGGTGGGTTTGAACCACCAGCCTTCTGGTTAGCATTCAAGTGCCTTAGGCACTATGCTTCCAGAGCTCCTGGAAGATACGAGAGAGACCAAAAATCAAATATCTAAAAAATGCAAACCACAATGTCTGAGAAGAAAAAATGTATTGGATAGAATTAATGACAGACAAGGCAGTGCAGAGAAAAAGATCAGTGAACTTGAAGACTGACTATACGAAATGAAACACAGAGAGAAAAAAAGAATTTTTTAAAAATTTGAAAGAATACTACAACTTCAAACGGGCAAACATATGTGAGAAGAAAGAGAAGTATGATTTCATTGGATAGTAGCACACTTTCACTGCATAGGTGCCAAGCAATGTGGACAGGGATGTGACCTGGGGTCACAGAAGACAGCAAAGTAAGTGTTTCTTGAAGAGATCAGATCCACTACTTCTGTACAATAAGCACTTATCGAATAACACCACACAGGGAGAAAATGAGAAGGACTAGGATCAGAGAGAGACGGAGGAGGTGAACCACTAAGTACTTTCAGTAAGAATGAACTGTAATCTTTTCGTCCAAAGCAAACTTCAGAATGTAACACATGGGCACACACACATACAGACTTTGTGCTAAACACTATGCCACGTTATATATCCTTACCATCAGAGTGCAGCTAATACTCAACTCCTCACTTTATAAATCACAAGACGCCATTTATTTCACAGCTCATTTTATAAAATAGGGCTTGAACAAAGAAATCAATAGATTAAATTTACCACATTATAAAACAGCATACATAATAGATTTAGAACAGAGCTGCAGTTTTATCTTCATTGGCTCTCTTGCAGAGGAAGAGACCATATAACTTTATGATTCCTCTTTTCACTTGTAAGCCAGTGAAAAGAGACACTGGTTACCTGTTAAGCCCTAATTTTTTTTTTTTCCTTTTTTGATCTTAAACACAGAATACATAAAAATACCAGGATGGCTTTCAGAGAGAAATTTTTAGCTTTGTCATTTTACTATCCTTAATTATAGAAAAAGAAATATGGAATATTAATGAGAAATACAATAGCTTTCATATATAGTAAAAAAAAAAAAAAAAAAAAAAAAAAGACTACCCATCAGTCAACATTATTTAAGCCATCTTTTACAGAAAATAGTATTGCCTCAATTAGTTAGACATTTTTGAAGGTTAAGGAAAGGAAACCAATCAGCTAGCCAAACCTTAGTCCTTTTAACAGATAGGGGAAATTTAAAAAAAAAAAAAAAAAAGACTAACAAACAAAAAATTAGACCACTGACTCCAAAACAAAAATCCAGTCAAAAGGCATTAACTTCCCTTGTTTTATGAAAAAATGAAATGGCTTTCCTTAGAAACTCTAAGTCCAAGGAATAAACATAACAGAATAAACCACAAAAACTCATCGGAGCATCTGCTATTCTGTAAACACACAGGATGTCTTGTGGAAAACAAGCCCCTATTGAAAGCTGCACTGCATTAAATAATTTACTTTACATTTGCTTGTCTGATCTTAGAACAACAACAAAACCTACAAATATGAGATCCACTTTGCTACACCAGTATAAGTGAGCTAAAAGTGGCAAGTAGAGATTCCAATCATGTTTTTCTAAAAGATTTTCTAATCATTTTCAGGTTTAAATAAATAAAAAGATTAATTTCAATACTCATTTCTTTTTAGTATATTCTAATTGTACAGCAGCTTCTATTAGAAAGAAGCAAACCAGGATGTTGGCTTTCTAACTGGTTTCTCTGCTGCCCCCTTCTGCTGAAACAGGACATAGGCCACTCACTACTCGTCACAAGTATCTTGAAACCAGGTTAACAAAACACAAAATCCAGACTGGCACTAACGATTGATAAACAGAAATCATTCCATGGGCAGCCGGAAACCAAATACACAGGTTAGGTTATGCAAGCCCACTGATGACAAGGAAGATCTCCTCCGCTCCGCCTTATTTCTGTTGAGAAAGAAGCAATTTAGGAATCCATTTTGTCATGGGTACAGCCAGCAACTTCATAAAACCATTACTACTTTAAAAATCAGGTTCCTTCATCCTAAAAAAACAATAGAATAATATTATTTCTCCCTACTGGTCAAATGTACATATTCTCTCTGTGACAGGATTTCTTTCTGCTAGGAATTCATAATGTAAGAGTTACAATGTCATGATTATTGATACACCTATATTTCTCACAATCATCAGAATTTAGCACAAACATTTTAAGTTCCTACAAGGTGAATAACAGTAACTGTGTAATTCAGATGATGAAACATTAACAGAAAAGGACTACAAGAACAACAAATACTTCATAAAATTCCTGCATATTATCATTAACCAAGTATAAAAAGTTGCTACCTTGAAAGGCTATAAAATTTTCCAAATAATTTTAAATATATAAGAGAGGAGAAATTTGCAGTAAAAAAGAAGTTAAACATAACTCTGCTTTCTAGTTTATTTTTCCAAAGCTCAAATGTTAGGGAGAAAAAATAAATAAAAACCAGACAGATGTAGACATCAAAAGCTACCTTGAAAGCCATTCAAAGGACAAAAATTATTTTAAAAGCAGGTAGTGAGACTTTTCCAAGTAGAGGGTCCACCAAAAAATGAAATCATAGGAGATACAACTCAATTCCATCCCTCATCTCAAATGCACTGAAGACTTTTAGAGACACCCTTATTGTTATTATTGCTGAAGTCGAGTTGATTCCAACTCATGGTGACCCCACATGTGCAGAATAGAACTGCTCCATAGGGATTTCAAGGCTGTGACCTTTTGGAAGCAGATCACCAGGCCTGTCTTCCGAGGCACCTCTGGATGGGTTTGAACCACCAGCCTTTTGGATAGTTATTGAGGACCTCACCATTTGCACCACCCAGAGACACCCTAGAAGCCTACAGACATCTCCTTGGGAGTTATACATGCAGATATCATGTGGTATGTAGTGCACCTTCACCTCAATGATCAAAATGAATCAAGTTAGAACTATCCACCTACTCAAGAACATCAGTGATAGGAAAGAGTCAATCAAACAATTGTGGAGTATTTGTTTCTGTTAATTTCATACCCCCTCCAAGCAAATCCTCCATCCTCTGCCAGAGAAGTCCTTATAAATCCATATCCAATGACACTCTTTCAGGGACTGCCAGGGACTACTAGTTGCTTCCAAACATCCATTCAGCCATTCTTCCAGGGAAAGATTCCCTTTTTTTTTTTTTTTTTTTAGTGTGTGGCAAGTAGAAGTGTTGAGTGAAACTCTAGGAGAGGAAGAGTAAAGGCACGAAGCACATGCCCTCTTTGGTCCTTCCTCAATACAAAAGTAATAGCTGACATTTCACAGCCACCTTGAGCCATGGAGAACCTTGAAGATGAAAGCAGGTGCAGCACAGCTAAAAGATACACTGAGCCTGGACTTCAGAGGCCTTTTTAAAGTTGCTTTTCCAACCATGAAATAGCTATCTCCTGGCTCTTTATATGAGCATATGAACTCTTGTATGCTTTTGTCACTGTTGTTGGGTCTTTGTTTTTTGCAGCTAAATACAAATTCTAACTTATGCACAGACTCTTCAACAGCTCTCCATCACCCATCAGAAATTCTAACTCCTGCTGCCTATCCAGCATCATTTCCTGCCACATACTAAACTGCTTTTCCTAAGAATACTGTTAGCTATCATCTTTGATTTTTTTCTCATATGCAGTTTATTCTGCCTGAAACTAGATCCTACCCCACCCCATATTGCCTAACAAAATTCCTAGTCCCCCCTTCAACACTCCTAAACTCAAGGGTCACTTTATGGGTAGGCTTTGCTGCCCTTCTCTTGCCCCGCCCAAGTGAGACTCTCCACTCCTCTCTCTCTCTCCTCTCCCTCCACCAGAATTCCATTCATAGCTCTTACTTGTTGCATTAAATCATCTCTATGTGTGTGTGTCTGTTTTCTACAAATCAATGGGCTTCTTAAGAGCAGGAAGTATCAAGATGTTCATCTCTATATCTCAAGCACTTGGCAAAATGCCTGACTTATAATGAAGTAGACTGTAGGCCAGTATTTTGATTTATAAATAATGAGTCACAGGCCAGCAAAGCTTAAATGTGACTTGTTTTGTGAAATCATCATCCTCAAACTAACCTGTCCTGTTCTCCAGAACACTCTGTACATACCACTAAACACTGTACAGGATCAGTTATTTACACATCTGCCTCTCCTGCTAGACTGTGAGATACAGAAGGGCAGGGACCAGGTATAACGCAAGTTCATACCTCCAACACAGAGCACCATGCCTTGTTTACAACACCTGCTCAATAAATGTTTATCCAGTGTTGACTAAAGGCGAATAAATGAAGAATAGATTTCTTTCATCTCATCTTCATGGTATACTGCTACAATGAAGATATAAAGATGAATAAGATACAGTCCCTGCTCTGAGAAGTCTAGTAATAATTAGAAAATATGAAGACAGATATTAAGACAGAACATCATGCTGGGCCTGCAATCTTAAGTCCCTATTATGTACTAATTTTCAAGTATTTTTTAATACTAAAGATAAAACAAAAATAACCTTTTACTAGGACCTTATCATAATGTATAATTTTTCTTGCTCAATGGAAAAACCCACCCAGCACAAAAAGGTCAACACTTATTCTAAAGCAAAGATGAGAAGTTAAGGGAGCAGGGAAACTAGAATACTGGAAATAAAACAACGAGAACACAATTAAAAAGAATGCTGCGGACTTCTGGTAAGATGGAGGAATAGGCAGACAAGCTATACAGACACTCTTCAACAAAGAAAAGAGAAACCAATTGACAGAGATACAGAAGATAATCCTGGAGCCCTGAGCTTTGAAAGGAAGTATACAGAAGTAGATTAGGCACCAACTAGTAGAGAAACCTGAACGAAAACAGTGAGTATGGAGATGGTCGAAGCAGTGGACTGTCAGCTACTCTGATGGAACCAACAGCCTGAATATTTCCAAGTGGTGTTGGGATCTGAGAATTGACCTAAAGATCAGCCCTAGTCACCAAGGGCTGCAGGGACAACTGCACTGGTGGCCTATGACTAGGAAGGGAAATAGCAATGAGTGAGACAAACAGCTGTGGACTTTCCGCTGTTCAGAGGGCACATCAATTTTGATTGTTTACAAGCAGTGGCCATTTTGGGTATTTAAAGTGACCGAGGATGCAGCCATTTTGAATGTTTACAAGAGGTGGCCATTTTGGATATAGAAAATGATCGAGGGCACAGCCATTTTGAATGTTTACAAGAGGTGGCCATTTTGGATATTTAAAGTGATCAAGGGTGCAGCCATTTTGAATCTTTACAAGCAGTGGCCATTTTGGATTTTAAAGTGACAGCATTCCTATTCGGATTCCAGGGGCCTAAGAATAGGCTTTTTGCCAAGGATGCCAGGGACATATGGCAGGCTGACAATGAGAAAGGAAACAGGTCTATAAGTGCTGCCGACTAGTGAATAAAGGAGCACAGCACAATGCATTGCTTATGTAGATAACATACAAAGAAAACAAAAATTGTGAGCAAGTCACTCTAACATATAATCACCAATTAAATACAAACACAAAAACAT
The DNA here is from genome assembly GCF_000298275.1 of Orycteropus afer afer. Taxonomy (NCBI): domain Eukaryota; kingdom Metazoa; phylum Chordata; class Mammalia; order Tubulidentata; family Orycteropodidae; genus Orycteropus; species Orycteropus afer. The sequence goes on from NW_006922120.1 coordinate 592,859, forward strand.
CACAATGTCTCGGAGACAACAGAGTACCACAGTTCACACAAGGAAGCAAGATAAAGCAGGAGAGAGAAGGGACCAGGGTACAGACCCAAAACACATCCCGGAGGAAGATGCAGCATTGGAACTCCCTGATAAAAAATTCAAAAGAATTATATTTAGTTATCTTTAACGAATTGAGAGATAGATCAAGAAAATACTGACAAAATTGAGGAAAACACAGAGAAAACCCTAGAACAATTTTGAAAGACAGTACAAGAACAAAATGACAAAATAAATGAAAAATTAGAAATGATACAAAATCTACAGACAGAAATCCAGAAGATTAATACTAAATTTTCAGAAATAGATAAGACATTGAATGGGCAAAGGAGTAGAATTGAAGCAATGGAAAACAGAACTAGTAAGATTGGAGGCAAATACCTCAGTAGTTCTTTGGAAAGGGATCAATCAGAAAAAAGATCAGAGCAAAATGAAGAAAGCCTAAGGTTAATGTGGGATACCATCAAAAGGAATAAGCTATGTGTAATTGGAATTCCAGAACAGAAAGAAACAAATAAAAGCACAGAGAAAATTGTCAAAGATTTGTTGGAAGATATTTTCCTAGTATGATGAAAGATAAGAATATATCCATTCAAGAAGTTCAATGAACCCCAAACAGGATAGGCCCCAAAAGAAAATCACCAAGACATATCATCATCACACTCACTAAAACCAAAGACAAAGAAAGAATCCTGAAAGCAGCATGTGAAAAACAAAAAGTTACTTACAAGGGGCAACCAATATGACTAAGCTTGGATTTCTTGGCAGAAACCAGGCAGGCGAGAAGACAATGGGATGATATATATAAAACCCAGAAAGAGAAAAATTTCCAATCAAGAATTATGTACCCAGCAAAACTGTCCCTCAAATGTAATGATGAAATTAGGACATTTCCAGATAAGCAGAAATTAACAGAATTTGTTAAAACCAGACTATCCTTATAAGAGATGCTAAAGGGAATCCTTTGGACAGAGATCCAACAACAGCAAACATCAAAGGACCATTAACACACATGGTGACATAACCCAGAAACCAACCCAGCTATGGAAGTATCCAAAGTAAATTAGCCTACAAGATTATAAACAGGAAACCAGAGACATCAATTGACAAATGAGGACACCTACAAACCAAAAGGAGGGAAAAAACTGTGTAGTTACAGAACTTCTAAGTGGTAGGGAAGTCAAGACAACTACAAGATAGAACAGACTGTTCTACACTTGGGAAGAAAACTATAAATCACAGGGTAACCTCAAAGGAAAATTATAAACCTTCACACCAAAATAAAAAAGAGGACCAGCACAAATATTTAGCAAATGCTAAAACAATAGCAATGAATGAAGTGATAACATGATTCATAAACAAAATGCTCTCAGCACAGGAAATTATATGGAACAAAGAAATCAACAAAAAAGCACATAATAAAATGACAGCAACAAATTCATACTTGTTGATAACTACTTATCTGGCAAGGGACTTATCTCTAAGATTTATAGAAAACTCCAACACCTCCACAGCAAAGTAATTAACAATTCAATTGAAAAATGGGCAGAAGACATGAATAGACACTTCACCCAGGAGGATATTCAGGTGGCCAGCAAATACATGAAGAGACGCTCACCATCACTGGCCATCAGAGAGATGCAAATCAAAACAACAATAAGATACTATCTCACCCCAGCACTGATGGCAAGTTTCAACGAGACAGAAAATAACAAATGCTGGCAGGCATATGGAGAGATTGGGACTCTCATACACTGCTGGTGGGACTGTGAAGTGATACAACCACTGTGGAAAGCAATATGGAGATTCCTTAGAAAGATGGAAATGGAGACACCATTTGACCCAGCAATCCGATTACTAGGTATATATCCTAGAGAGGTGAGTGCCAAGACAGGAACAGATATGCATACATGCATACCCATGTTCATTTTAGCACTATTTATAATAGCAAAAATATGGAAACTGCCTATGTGCCAATCAGTGGAAGAGTGGATGACCAAACTATGGTACATATACACAATGGAATGCTATGCAGCACTAAAGAATAATGTAGAGTCTCCAAAACACCGCATAACATGGATGAACTTGGACGACATTATGCTGAGTGAAATAAGTCAATCACAGAAGGACAAATATAGTATTTGTTGTGGAGAGTCAAGGAAAGGTTTAAATACAAAGGGAAACTTTCTTTGTTGGTTGCCACGGGTGGGAGGGAGGGGAGGGAACACTGAAAAAAAAAAAATTAATTGACCCAAAACAAGAATGTTGACACTCTGTGAAAAATGTAACTAAAGTGTCTGAACAATTTGTGTGGAAACTGTCAAACGGAAACCTAACCTCCTGTGTAATATTTTACCAAAAACACAATAAATTAAAAAAAAAAAAAAAAAAGCACCTACTTCATAAACATCTAGCAAACAAAAACATTTGGAAGCTATTCATTTTCTTGAAAATCATGGCTCAGATCATGGCTCACTGATATCCCTCTCTCATATTTTTGTTTGTTTTTTAACTTTACTTTCTAGCATTACCATGAATTTTTAAATCCCTCCCATTTTACCAAGAAAAACTGATTTCCTAGCTATTAGTTATTTAAGTTGTGATCTTTGGAAAAATGAAAGAGCATAAATTTCATCTAAATACATCTGTTAAAATGAATAGAGGCTAACTTGAGATACAATGTACTTTTGGGCCTAGATATTTTTCAATACACTCATAGGCAAATAGCATTCTTAAATACTTTTCTTTCATGCCCTAAATCTTTAATAGCAGCTAGTACCAAATCTTTTCATGGAAGGATAAAGACCTGTCCTATAAGATGTTGTTGTTGTTGTTATATGCCGTCGAATCAAACCCAACTCATAGCGACCCCTCCTTGCATTTCTGAGGCAGTATCACTACGGAAGTAGGATTGCCCAACCTTCCTTCCGAGGAGTGGCTGGTGGGTTTGAACCGCCAGCCGTCTGGTTAGCAGGCAAGTGTCTTAGCCACTATGCTACCAGAGCTCCCAAGATACTAACTATAAAATGATTGTTGTGGGAAGTAGGAAGAATGTATTTTGGAAACTGGCCCCAAAATGACTACTCAATGATGTCATTCTGGAAGGAACAATACAGTGTTAATGATGGCATCAGGGCATATCAGTCATATGAGAAGCATCACAACACAGTCAAGAGATTCACTAAAATATATCTAATTAAGTAAAATGTCATGAGCTAATTAAAATTTTCCATGTTCAGAGTAAAATTCCAGTCAATATAACATCTATCTTCTGTTTTATATGATACATCCTTCCAATGAGCTGGCATAGTATTTTGAAAATTTCAATTTTTAGAAGAAAATGGACTTTTATTCTCTCAAGTTTCAAAGATAAACACACTTTATAGGATATTTAGGAAAGAAAGACTGGTATCATAGAAAGGTGGAACAGGCAAAAGAAAAAAGGAAGGAGAGAAAAAGGGAGAGAGATGAAAATAAAAACATGAGAATGTTAGTACACTGGGAATCATTTCCCTAAAACTTGAACTCTGAAATGGCAAAATTGATGGTTTTGAAGAGACTAGGGAATGTAAGCACAGTCATAAGAGACAGAGTAATCTCTTGTGGGCTGAATGTCTAGCGGCTCAAAAGCCCCTCCTACACAGGAGCAAGAACTTGTGTCTCTGAGTTTTCTCAGAAGCCCCTAAGAGAAGCCTCACATTCTCCCTTCCCCAATGACCAGGACTCATCCATCCCCATTTGCAAACCTCCTAGCAGACACCTGACAACTGCCACCAGCCACTCTTCAAGTTCTTCATCTTCAGATAGTGAAAGATGCTGGATGAGCAAGGACTTCTCCCCAGCTACAACATGCACTTGTTTATATGAGCCCCAAAGCAGTTTTTCTTGGGCTCAGATTCTCACAAAACCTCTTGAAAAGTTTCATCTATTTCTGCCTCCAATCTCTACTCCTCAAAGAGAGCTCACAACTAGACTAGGAGAGCTCCACCTCACTCCACCCACCATCCACCTCCTCTTTAAAGCTTCTTTTTCTCCTCTGCTCCTCTTCTCCTCTGACTTTAGATATCTCTGTGTGGGAATTGAAGAGCAGGAGAGAAAAGAGGAGGAAAGTGTTTTCCACTCTCCTAGGAACCATCCAAAACTGCCTTGCAATACCACTCAACATCTGGATAGTCTTTGAGATAAGTGCCTTTCAGTTTATGTTTAAATGTATATGGGTATTGTTTGTTTTTCAAATTAGAATGAAAACTCAATCCCAAAGTAATTCACCTATATTTAGCTGATGGTTTCCAGTGATGCATCTGATTTCTACTTACTATTGCTAAAGAATCTGCTGAGAAATCCCAATTTTGCTCATCACTTGTAGAATAAAGACCAGGGCTTTAGAGCAGGAATCTTCAAATCCTCTTCAGCATGAAATCTTTTATTTATATATACACACACACACATAAATGATTATACACACACGCACACATGCATATATATATATATATATATATATATATACACACACACACACACACATTTCAATTATAAAAATTTGTTGTTTGTGGTCGTTAGATGCCAAAAACCAAACCAAACCAAACCAAACTCACTGCTGTCAAACAGGTCCCAACTCATAGCAATCCTTCCTTGGGTTTCTGAGGCAGTATCTCTACAGAAGTAGATTGCCCAATCTTCCTTCTGAGGAGTGGCTGGCAGGTTTGAATTACCAGTCTTCAGGTTAGCAGTCAAATGCCTTACGCACCACGCCACCAGAGCTCCCTGTTAGGTGCCATGCAGTCAATTTTCAACACATGGCGACCCTGCATAACAGAGTTGAACTGCCTCATAGGGTTTTGTTGGCTATAATCTTTATGGAAGAAGGCTGCCAGGCCTTTCTCCCATGAAGCCACTGGGTGGGTCCAAACAGCCAACGTATCATTTAGCAGCCAAGCACTTAACCATTGTGTCGCTAAGTTTTTGCATACAGTTCAGATTGACTCAAACCCAGTAACAGACATCTAATATGAAACAAAAGAAAGACACATTGACATTCGCTTAGTAAACAAGTTTTGCCACTCCATGCACCTTTAGTTAACCATTGCTTTTCTCATAGATTTTTCTAAATTGCCTATTCCAAATTAAAGGGTTAAAAACGGGCCTCTCAGATGCTAGTTATGTAACTTAAAGTCCATTGTACTAATTTGGGCAAGATAAACTCAATCTGAAATGAGCTTACAATTTGTAGTTTCAGTTCATTCAGAAGCTCATTTATAATGCAGAATTCCCAATTTTCTAGTAAGCTGACATCAAGAATATGTACATGTTTATCATAAGAACACACTCCTTTCTGAAAGTTTATAGATGATGGTGCTCAGGATTCTGAAAACAACATCTTGCTGCCAAATGATAAATTGCTAAGGCTCCAAACATCTGTGGTGAATTTTCTAAATGATTCACTAAATATTAAATTCTATTAAGTATTAATGAAATATCCCCACTTGCCAAGTAAGTTTTAAAAACGCAACAAATCATTAAAGACTAGGCCATATACTTGAATAAAGGACATGTTTTATTGAACCCTTAGCAATTTTTGTTGGGTATTCTGTTAGGTCCAACTTTAGGACATACATAGAGTCCAATAGCCAAATGGAAGATGGGAGGACATGTATTAATCAAGCCAAACTCAGTTGAGGGCCTTATCAAAGAAACCAAGCAAACATGCCCCTGTTCTTTTTCTTGGGACTTTCTTCATGTTCGTACTAAAAAACCATAATGATGAGTGTACCAATTCTAAATGAATCCCATGCCTCCCAAAAAAGACTGAATTTTAAATCAATCAGGAAGTTTCTGTCAAGGGAAAAACAGTTTGAGTGTTTATGGCTTATCCTTTGGTTTGCATGCAGTATTAACTCTATTATACACCGTGAAGCACAGTTAAAAAGAAAGATTAGAGGGGAAAAGAGACTACCCTTTACAAGTCTCTTCTTATCCTGCTCTCCCACTAAAAACTGAATAATTTAGCCAAAAATGGAGTTCAAAACCACAGAATTTTTAAACTTTGAAGTATCAAAATACCTGCCTCATTGTAATTAGAACTGACTATAGTTCAATAAAAGAGCCTTGCTGGCACAGTGGTTAAAGTGCTCAGTTGTGAACTGAAAGGACAGTGGTTTGAATCCTACAGCTGCTCTGCAGGAGAAAGATGTGACTTCCATAAAGATTTACAGCCTTACAAACCCTATATGAAATTTTGACTCTGTGCTATCAGAACTGACTCCATGGCAGGTTTTGTTTGTTTGTTTGTTTTTTCCCCAATGGTGCAAATCAATCCAAAATCAGACAGAATTTCATGCTACATGCAGTTGAAAACCCAAACAGAAAAGCCATCTGATGCATTAGTCTAAGTCTTTCTGTATTGTAAAATTTTATCTTTCCTAATGGTGGAAATCTTTGGATTGAATCTTTATATTTTTGTTCCTAATAAAATCAAAGCTATTAAAACTGTATTATATGCTCGTATTGTTTAACATGAAGCAAAATACTTGGTTCAAAAGACCTGATTAAACCATCCACAGAAATACATACTGTCAATTTTTCCCAGGTTTTTTCTTCTGAGAAATATATGGTTTTACATACCAAAAATAAACCAAACTCACTGCCATAGTGTCAGTTCTGACTCCCAGTGACCCCTACTTGGGTTTCCAAAGCAGTATCTCTCTGGAAGTAGATTGTCCAGTCTTCCTTCCAAGGAGTGGCTGGTGGGTTTGAACAGCCAGCCTCTGGTTAGCAGTCAAATGCCTTAGGCCCTGAAATATCAAAGCAATAGAGGCCCAGCACTAAAGGATGGGGCTAGGTTTCCATCTGCACCATCAGCCCTTCTTCATGTCGATGCTTCATGCAAGTCATCTCTGCTATCTCTACCCCTATCCTTTCTTCATCTGTGCAGATACCACATGTTTTTATTTTTAAATCTCTCCATTTAAGATCATTTACAGAGTAAAATTTTTATTTGCTTTGTATGTATCTTACCACTGATGTTCAGTACCATATTTTGGGTATAACAAAGTCAATAAATATGTGTTCCATGAATAATAAACTAGGCTATTAGTGCCACTGCGAAAGCAACAGTCAGTTTTAATTAGTGAAAAATAATCTCTTTGAAAGGTACCTTAAACTGTATACTAGTTTCAGTACTGTCATTAACTTGCTATTGATTTTGGGCAAGTCACTTAACCTCTCTACACTTTTGTTTCCCCATCTGTTAAATGTGGAGTTGGCTAAAGTGGCATTTAAAATTCTTCCCAGCAATAACAACGTATAATTCTGAGATTGAAATATGGCTATATCAAGTAAATCGCTGTTTTAAAAGTCTTTGAGATAGTTAAAAAAAAAAAAAAAAAAAGCAAAAAATCCAAAGACGCTGTCCAGAAACAAGAAGTTAAAGTTTGAGTAGAGCCAATGTCCTAACATGTACTTATCACCTGTTAAGTATAAGACATTGAACTTAGCAATATAAATGCACAAAAATGTACAAGACTGTCTCTAGAACTTTCAACCTAATGGGGGAGATAAATAAGTAAATGACTATTATATAAGGCAGAGAAACAAGTAACAATTAAATTGACAGAAAACAATCAGTGCAATTGCTAGATCTAGAATTGTTTAAGCCTTATGATCATATATGGAGACCCGGATAGGGCTCACCCAAAGATAGCTGTGACACAGCAATGGAATGATCTTCTACCTAAAATAAAATACAACCATATTTCCTTTAATGAATTTCTGGTGGCTCAGTGATGAAGGAATTTTATTCTAGTGGGTATAGATGCAGATGACAATTTATTTAAAGCCTTTAGTATTTCCTTAATATGCCAAATATTAAGTAGAATCTGCATCCAGTTTCTCTGTTACAAAAAATAACATAACTGCATAATGAACATAATCAATGCACCATTTCACTCTTGTCCTAAGAATATGCACCAGCTCCTTGTTGCTTGTCATTAAAAATTAAAATTCCTTAGCTAAGTTCCCACTCTACCTGTTGTGGTAACCATACAACACATGATAGCTTTCTATGACAAGAAAACCTAGACTTTCTAGAATGAAATCTTTCAGATATTTCTTGCTTTTGGAACACATAGACCAAAAAAGAGTTAAAAATAATGAAATAATATCTTTAAAAAGTATTTAATATTAAAGAATGACCATTATAGCAATTATAAAACAGCTGAGGACCAAGACTGATTAATGAGTTGGAAGGAAAGAAATTGAGAGTTGGGTGGTGACATATATAAAGACACATTGGTAAAGTTAAGAAGAATAAATGAAAGGACAGAAGTGGTAATAGCAATAGTGGTGGTGATCATAATCAGAAGTGGTGATAGGAATCATGAACAAATAGCATAGGAAAAAGAGTAGCATATAGCTGTGAAACTTAATGACAACAGAGAAGAAAAGAGCTCATAAATAAATAAAAGACTACAACAACAACAATAACAACAACAACAACAAAAAAACAATTCTATAATCAGGAAGTTAGTAGAAAAGAGTGACAACTACCTAGTTACTGAATCCCTTCTATACATAATATTGAGGAATCTGAAAGATTTGTCTAAAGGAAAGGGATGAGGAATGAATAGCTACCTGAACAGCATTTCAGTATTTCCAGAAGCCATCAGCTAGCCATCTGAAAAGTGCTTTAAATAGAATAGTTCTAGAGCACTAAGGGGACTTCCTGATACATGGAGCAGTATGGTGCCACGGTAAATCATGAAACAACAGAACATTGCAGCAGGGACATGACTCACGTGGCACAAGCAGGGCAGAATATCTTTAGACGAGTGATTCTCAGTGGGGATGGCACCACACCCAAGAGACCATTTCAGGTTCTTTTAACTGCCACAATGGCACTGAGTAGGCTGGAGCCAGGGATGCTGGACAGGACAGGCTTAGATAACAAAGGTTTATCCTACACCATACAAGCCTTGCAAATGTCCCCTCAACTTTCTTGTAGATTTAAAAGAGAGAGAGGAAAAAAAAACTGCTCATCATTCTCTAAACCTATTGCCAAACTATTTTTATTTGTAAAGTGCTTCTTGTACAGTTTAATACACACTGAATTTCAAGGAATACAGCTTCCATGTAAATTGAGGAAAGGCTTATATTTGTTTTGTTTGGAATTGTAGCAAAATTTGTTCACTATTTTGGAAAATCACATTACCAATTCATGATGTCTAATTTACCAACCCCCTAAAACTGTACCAATCTGCATTTGTACATATTACATTTATGGTGATTCTACGTGTGTTTAAATATATACTATTTCAAAGCTTTAAATGAAAAAGAAAAACTCTTGCCAATAGTCAAATATTTTTTTCTTCTCTTTAATCCAAACTTATTTATTACAAGTAGGTTCAAACATCCGATTACTTCATTCAATCTCCTAGACTAGTTCTTAGTAAGGATTTACATAATAAATGCATTGCAAGTTATCTTTTTTCTTTATAATCATAGCATTGTTTTAATTTTAAAATTGTGTATGTATTTATATTATCTATAAATTTAATTTCAGAAATAAAGGGTGGAAGCATTCCAAACATGTTAATCTGTACAATAGCACCTTAGTAGAGCTAAGCCATTGTCTTTCTCCCTTCAAAAGAAGAAAGGGGTCTCTGGGTTGTCAGTCACACTGTTGATCTCATTTTTGTTCATTGGGACCCACAAGGGGACTCAATTTCTCAGTGGGATGAAAAACGTCTTAACGCATCGGTATTTTGGAATACCTGAATTTTGGGGTCATGAAAGCTTTAGTAAGTAATTGTTAACTTACCACTTTTTAAGTAAAGACAGACTTGCTCCTAACCATTCTATGGGGCAAAAGCAAATTTATTCATCATACGTATGATGTTGAGAGACCATGGTTGATCTCAACTTTCAAAAGTGACATTTTATATTTTCTCATTTGGTCAGATGACCTTTGTGGGACTAACCTTTTGACTTTCAATGCTATTTCCTTTCATCTCACAGCATCTGGTGCTGCATGTTCACTATTCAAAATAGACCAAAGGGAACAAAGACAAGTCTCAGGCCATTTAATCAAACCTGAATAGAATGCTTGCACACATAAGGAGAGTAAAATATATCAAGGGACTCACTAGTTGTTACATAAAAGAGGCTGCCACGAAGAGGACTCATCTGTTTATATGAGGTGAATAATTTCTCCATCAAGGTTGAGCAAGTTGTGTGCACAATGCTTTCTCTCTTTTTTATGACAGTGAAGATGAAGATAACAATTTCATAGCACCTGTCAGCAAGTATGGCAAAGACCTTACTAACTAAATTCTCAACATATATAAGTAATAATGAACCAATGGCAGAAAATACTCTTTAGCATACCTTTCACTGAATTATCTCAAGTATTTTTAATACTTAAAATCATGGTAAGTCAAATGTCCAACTGGAGCTATGCCTACTTCTATTTAAAGGTAAAGAAGTATAGGAAACTGAGAACATTAGCTAATTCCATAATCCCAAGATGAGTTGAAAGTGTGAAAAAGGAGAAGATATCCCTAGAAAATAAGTTTTCTAGAGGCATGTGACCACAGCAAGTCATTAGCAGACTGATTTATATGTTCTTCAGTTTTTCTAACCAGTAACCAGCTGTTGTCCAGTCATTTCTGATTCATAAGACACCATGTGTGTCAGACTAGCACTTGTGTTCCATAGATTTTATTACTATTATTTATTTATTTATTTTACTTTTATTGTGGTGAAAACATACACAACAAGACATTCTGCAACATAACGACTTTCACATTTACAGCTCAGGGACACTGATGACATTTTTAATGTTATGCCACTAATATTTCTATCCTTTTCCAAAACATTCCACCCCCATTAGCATAAATTCAATGTCCCCAAATGAAAGCTTCCCGTTTCCTCCTTCCTCCTACCCCTGGTAATCACTAATAATCTTTGGTTTCTATGGTTTCCAATGGCTGATTTTTGGAAGTAGATCACCAGACCTTTCTTCAATTAGCCTCTCTCTGAACTAGAACTGTTTGCACTACCCTGGGACTTCTTAGTTTTTCTAGTGCCACAGAATTCACTGCAGTCATGAATGAATGGAGCTGATCACTTTGGGAGCTTATAATTTATAATTAACGCTTTAATGTTTAGTATATAGACACATTTATCACCAAAATCATTAGGCTTGTCTGGTCCACTATGTACTTAGTTCCCAGACCTACGAACAATCTTATGAACAGAGCTCATGTTTTCTGAGCTGACCTACTACTCACAAGTATTGTTGCCCAGATACCCCCCACACCCATGAAAATTAAAAATTACAAGCCAGGTAACCCAGCCAGTCTGCATCCCACAGAAATACCAACTGATACAAAAAATATACTGATTCTTACAGGTGACTGCCCTTTTAAAATGAAAAACTGTATCACTCAAAGAAAATTATAACATACTTAGGGTAGTGAAAACAGTACAGTTTTATTTTCAAAAATCCAATTTTGCTCTCATTGCTAGCAGAGAATTTTTCTCTCTTCCTAATCACAAAAGTAAAGTGCTATTTGGATTAAAAGCAGTAGTTATTTGTCATTCATTGCACTGTTGATGGTTCTGACCTTTTTGCAAGAGACCAATTTTCCATTTCCATTTCTCCTGCCTGAACTATTGCAATAGTTATGATAACTAGGTTCCTTCCCTCCAGTCTTTTGACTTTCTAATCTATCTTTCATGCTATTACCTGCATTATCTTTTTAAATCATCATAAGCATGTTATTCCCCTGCCTGGAAACTCTAAACAGCTCCCTAATTTACTATAGAATAAAGTCCAAAGTTCACACCAAAGCATTCAAGAAATTCTACAATCAAACCTCATCTCATCTTTCCAGGTCCGTGCACAGAACAGTAATTCCTGGGTGGTGCAAGTAGTTAATGTGATCAGCTGCTAACTGAATGGCTGGAGGTTCTAATTTTCCCAGAGGTGATTCAGAATAAAGGTCTGATGATCTATGTCCAAAAATGAAAAACTCTACAGACCACAGTTCTACTCTGACACATGTGGTGTGCTGTAGTAAATTATCTGGTATGGCTTTTCTAGCCATAAGTCTTTGTAAACTCCATGGTGGAATTTGTTGAGAGTGACTAAGTAGCTCCTGATTGTTAAAATCATCCACCTGGGGTATTTCTGTTGGGAGCAGCACAAACTAATGTTCTGGGAAGTTTGCTCTCTCTCAGGTGTTTAGAATTCTAATGTTATGATTGGTTAGTTTGGCCACTCTGCCAGGCTCAAAAGGAGGTCTCCTAGAGGAAGAAGTCTCTCTCACTGCTGGCTGAGAAGGATGTGCTGCTGAAAGAGACACGAGCTCCTGAGAAACAAGCACTGCTGGGAAACAGATGCAAGAGACACGCATTGCTGAGTGAGACACTGAGGGACACACACTGCTGGGAGGGGACTATGAGAGACTGTTGGGTGAGAGACGGCAGGCTGAGCAAGACTGAGCATTTTTCCTGAACTTGAATTGTAGCCCAGTGCTTCCCTAATAAACTTCATAATCTCTGAGTTCTGTGTGGCCACTGCAGTGAATTATCAAACCCAGCAGAAAGGTGGTGGGTGCTGCGGGAGGAACGGTTGGTGTCAGGGTTTGTGAAAGGGGTGGAGGGAGGCAGCATGTCTGGCTTTGCAGGAATAGACCTTGGACTACTGATGGCGATTCCGTCTTCCTCTTGTGCAGTTACAGGAGGTCAGATCATGTGGCCTCCTTGCCCTTTTGGCACATGGGGTTGCCAAGAGTTTGAGTTGACTTGACAGCAGCTGTTTTCTTTTTATTTTCACCACAATAAAGCTCAACACACTCTGTGCTCCAGGACTGGAAACACACTCTGTCCTTTTCATGGGCTCTACCTCTTTATTCACGCTACTTGCTCAGTCCCTGTACTCTTCTATCATTGAAATTACACTGAACATTGCTCAGCATACACTCTACCTTTTTCATGAAGATATTCCCTATCCTCATAGTCATAATTACTTATTCCTTCCTTTGCACTCCCACCATAAACATGTTTTATCTCTAGAATGACAATTATTCTATCATGATTAGTATTATACATATTTGTCTGCATTCCTCTCTTTCCCTTTTTCATATGAGATTAAATACTTTGTCTTATTTAACTCCATATTCAAGAAGCACCTAGCAGGGCATCATGTACATGATGACTGTTAATTGAACACTTCTTGAATGAAAGAATAAATGAATTGTGCATTAACAAAATCAATCCACCTGGAACAAGGGGAAAAGGTGAAGTTTTATATCAAAGAAAGGGATTCTGAAAACATGAACTTTCACATATTATCATCACAGGTTGTTATTTATAAGACTGACTCTGTACTATAATGAGAACTGCAACTAAAAAATTTATATATTAGTTATTTTATACTATTGTCATTGTTGTTATGTGCCGTCGAGTCAGACCTGACTCATAGTGACCCCTCCTTGGGTTTCTGAGGTGGTATCACTTTGGAAGCCACTTCTAAGGAGTGGCTATTGAGTTTGAACCACCAGCCTTCTGGTTAGCAGTCAATTGCCTTAGGCACAATGCTACTAGAGCTCCTAGTTATTTCAAAGTCAACCAAAAATGGTTTGAGATATGTCATATATTATGGGTCACAGCTTATTCCAAAGATAGTACTAATCACAAGCTGACATGGGAATTTAGCACAAGTCCTAGACTTGGCCTCCTTAGAGATATGACATATATTCCAAACATATACTTGAATTGATCCTGTTTCATTTTCCTGCAAATAGATATCCAGTTCTGTCAGCATCATTTTTTAAAGAGATCCTCTCTTCCCCATTTAATGAGTTTTGGCCTTTTGTCAAAGATTAGCTGTTCATAGGTGTATGGATCTATTTCTGGGTCCTCAATTCTGTTCCACTGGTCTATGTGTTTATTGTACCAATACTAGGCTCTTTTAACTATGGTGGTTGTAGAGCAAGTTTTAAGATGGGGAAGTGTGAGGTCTCCACATTAGTTCTTCTTTGGGAATGCTCTGCTTATCTGGGGCCCCTTTCCTTTTCATATAAACTTGGTGATTCATTTTTGCATCTCTTTAAAGAATGATGATATCTGGATCAGAACTGCATTCTATATGTAGATTCCTTTTTTGGTATTAACATTTTCACAATATTAAGTCTTCCTATCCATGAACACTGGATGTTCTCCTACTTACATAGTCTCTTTTGGTTCCTTGTATTAACGTTTTGTAGTTTTCTTTGCATAGGTCTTTTGTGTCTATGGTTAGATTTATTCCTAAGTACTTCATCTTTTTGGTGGTTGTTGAAAATAATATTATTTTCTTGATTTCCTTTTCAGAGTTCTCCTCATTGGTGTAGAGGAATCCAACTGATTTTTGTAGGTAGACCTTCCACCTGCCACTTTGCTGAATCTTTCTATTAGTTCCAGTACATTTCTTGTTGAGTACCTAGGATTTTCTCTGCATAGGATTAGATCATCTGCAAACAGAAATGGTTTTACTGATTCCTTACCAAATTGGATGTCTTTAATTTCTCTTTCTTGTATTATTGCTTCAGCTAGGCCTTCCAATACAGCATTAAATAAGAATGCTGATAAAGGGCATCCTTGTATGGTTCTCATTCGAAGGGAATGTTTTCAGTCTCTCTCCATGTTGACTGTTGATTTTGTTTCCTTGGGTCTTCATTATAGAAGGTCTAGGTAACCTGTAAGCCCAGTCTGCCATCTTGCAGGAAGTCAAAATATACCCTTCTTGAATGTAGAAATTATATCTTAAATAGAATGAATTTGAAGTAGAATTTTATGATTTATTCCAGAAGAATTAAGTCTGACATAAATCTCCCCAGAATTCTAAACTGGTAATAAACTACAGTGATCACATCTAATGGAAACAATGACCTACAGAAGACATAATAATTTCATTAATATTGTTGATTAATTTTCCTTCTATTCCTATTTTGCTGAGTGTTTTTATGAGGAAGGAATGCTGGATTTCGTCAAATGCCTTTTCTGCATCAATTGATATAGTCATGTGGTTCTTTTCCTCTGTTTTATTTATATGATGAATTGTTTTACTAATGTTGAACTATCCTTGCATACATGGTATTAATCCCACTAGCTCATGATATATTATTTTTTGATAAGTTACTATCGGCTACTATTTTGTTGAGAATTTTTGATAATGCACATGAGGGAGATTGGTCTTATGTCTTTGCCTGGTTTTGGTACCAGGGTTATTTATGCTTGCTTCACAGAATGGGTGGGACTATGCCATCCTTTTTTATGTTCTGGAATAGTTTGAGTAAAACTGGTGTTAGCTCCTCTGAATGTTTGGTAGAATTTGTCAATGAAGCCACCTGGGCCAGAACTTATATTTTGGGGAGTTTTTCTATTATCTGTTTATTTTTTTTTTCTGATGAGTTTGTTCAAATTTTCTATCTCAGTTTGTATTAGTTTAGGTAGGTATTGTGTTTCTAGAAATCTGTCCATTTCTTCTAGATTTTCAAGTATGTTAGAGTTCTTCACAGAATTGTTATTATCCTTTTATTTCAGTTGGTTCTGCTCATTTCATTTCTTAGTTGTGTTATTTGTATCTTCTCCTTTTCTTTTGTTAGATTTGCCAGTGGTCTGTCAATTTTACTAATCCCTTCAAAGACCCAACTTCTACTCTTGTTGATTTTTTTCTATTATTTTTCTGTTTCATTTATTTCTCCTTTAAGCTTTATTATGTCCTTTCTTCTTCTGACTTTAAACTCTTTTTGCTGTTCTTTTTCTAATTGTTGGAGTTGTATGGGTAAGGTTTTGATTTGGGTTCTTCTTTTTTGGTACATGTACTGATTGCTATAAATTGCCCTCTGAGCACAGCTTCTGCTGTGTCCCAATGGTTTTGGGATGCTGTGTTTTCATTCTTGTTTGAGTCAAGGAATTTTATTTCATTTTTAAATTTCTTCTATTACTTAGTAGTTTTTGAGCAGGGTGTCATTCTATTTCCATGTATGTGGTTTTTTTTTTTTTTTTTTTCCTTGATTTTCCTGTTGTTGGCTTCTAATTTTATAGCATTA
>NW_006922120.1:609088-622348 GCF_000298275.1 Orycteropus afer afer
TTTTTTTTTTTTTTTTTTAATTTACTGAGGCTTGCTTTGTGGCCTAACATATTGTCTATTCTGGATAATGTTCCATGTGCACTGGGAAAAGAGTGTACATTGTGCTGTTGATGGGTGACTGTGTTGTTTAGATCTTCTGTATCTTTGTTGAGTTTCTTTCTAGTTGTTCTGTCTTTCAACAAAAGTGTCATATTAAAGTCTCCCACTATTATTGTGGAGTTGTATGTTTCTCTTTTTAATTCAGTTAAAGTTGTTTTTTTTTTTTTTTTTTATGTAGTTTAGGGCTCTTTCCTTGGGTATATAGATATTTATTATGGTTATGGCCTCTTTTGGATTGATCCCTTTATCATTATGCATTATCGTTCTTTGTCTCTTTCGCTGGCTCCTGCCTTGACGTCTATTTTATCAGAAATTAATATTGCCATTCCTACTCTATTTGGGTTGCCATTTGCTCAATATATGTTTTCCCATCCTTTGATTCTTTAGCTTATTTTTTTCCTTGTGTCTAAGATGTGTATCTTGTAGATAGCATATTAATGGGTAATGTTTTCTTATTTTATCTGTTACTATCTGTCTCTTGACTACTACATTTAATCTATTTGGTTTCTTGGGTCTTTGTTGTAGAGGATCTGGGTAGCTTGTATGCCTACTCTGCCATCTTGCAGGAAGTCAAAATATACCCTTCTTAGATGTAAAAAAATATCTTAAATAAAGTGAGTTGGAAGTAGAATTCCATGATTTACTCCAGGATAATTAAGTCTGACATAAATCTCCCTAAAATTCTACAACTGGTAATAAACCATGGTGAGCATGTATAATGGAAGCAATGACCTACAGGAGACATAAAAATTTCATTAAAAACAATTAAACAATTTATATGAAACTAAATTTACTTCCCTCTTTACATGGTTATAAGGCTGAAAGTCAGAAGAAGGCTGTGATGTTTAACCAAGAAATTCTTCTTGTTCTTCTGAACAAAATTAAGAAAAAGTTATATTTCCAAAGTTCCCAAAGAGTATGACTTGATAAATGTATTTCTGACTGCAATTTTTGCATTATGTCTAGTGGGTTGCTATTAAGTCCTGGAATAGGGACAATCCTATTAAATATGTCCTTCACCAACCTGGCTGAGATCATAGAACATATACTTATAAATTTGGGGATGATACATAATTGGGAGAAAAAGTAAATGTGTTGGACATATATATTTTCAAAGGCTTTTTAAGTATTTCAACAAATTAAATGATGGGCCCAAACAGACAAGATTGCATTGATCAGTTTTAAATTACAGGCCCTAAATTTATATTTAAAAACAAAACAACCTAATTGGGCTGCTAGAGGACTTCAGCTTTCAGACAGATAGATTGGATGTACATTTCCCTATTCTTCCTACCAAACCCAACTAAAAAGCCTAGACATTCTACATAAGACAAACACAAGAAAGCTCTGAGAGATGGAAGGAAGGCACATGGACTGGCACCTCAGGACACAGGGAATAACCCAATGATGAGTTCCCTGGGTTTTCTTTTTGTTTAACATATCTCAGACATGGAGCAGAAGAAGCCATTAACCCCAAAACACTACAGTGGTTAAAAAAAAAAAACAAAACGTCCTAACCATGAAAGGGGCAATCTAGCAATATAGAAAATTTTTAGACAAATATTGCTCTGCTCCAATCAAACATCTAGGAAAAAACAAACAAACAAACAAAAAATGGTGGCTTCACCCCATCCATGCCACCAAAGACAAAACAGGGCATCTAGACCTCCTCATGGGAGCTCTGGTAGCGCACTGCCTAAGAAACTTGACTGCTAACCAGAAGGCTGGTGGTTCAAACCCACCAGCCACTCCTCGGAAGGAAGGTTGGGCAATCTACTTCTGTAGTGATACCGCCTCAGAAACCCAAGGAGGGGTCGCTATGAGTTGAATCTGACTCGACAGCACATAACAACAACAACAACAAGACCTCCACAAATGCTAGGCTGTGACAAGATGCCTCAACCCCACTTCCTCCTCTGAACTAGTGCATCAGTGTTACTGTCCTGGTTGTGATATTGTATTATGGCATTGCAAGATGTTACCATTAGAGGGAATTGGGTAAAAGTTGTCTCTGTATTATTCCTTACAACTGTGTGGATCTAAAAACATCTCAAAATATAAAGTTTAATGTCACTTTAAAAATTGTCTAAATTCAGAATACCATCTTCAAGCTACATATTTTCCTCACTTTTCTTCATCTGAATCATTCCTGCAGTCTTTTCTAATTAATCCAAATCTTTATGAAAGTAGATTGTCCAGTCTTGCTTCTGTGGAATGGCTAGTGGGTTTGAACCAGCAGTTAGATGCCTTAGGGGCTGTGCTGCCAGAGCTCTTTAAATTCAGAATGTAAGACACTTAGGTTAAAGAACATTTTCATTACACACTCAATTTAAGCTCAGGCTCAAAAGAGCTACTGTGAGAGTCGGGAAGAATGAAAGGGATACTCCCACTGTGCTCAGTACCAGTCAGGCCAATATTTTATATTTAGTTCTGGATATTACATCATAAAATGTGAAAGACAATAGCAGAAGACATCCATAAGAGGACAATTAGGAAAGACTACAGGAATGATTCAGATGAAGAAAAGTGAGGAAAATAGTTTGAAGAAGGAATATTCAAGAAGTCCCATAATAATTGTCTTTAAATAGATTATTTTAACCTATAGAAATCAACAGAAAAAGAGTTCACTTCATCAGTTACTTGACCAGTGTGAGTGAGGATCGTATCATTAAAAAAAAAAAAAAAAAATCTATACTCTATCAAAACTGAAAAAATGATTCCATTGATTTAATCTGATTCTCAATTCAAAAGGACACTAGTACTGTGAAATGAGATCTAGCCAGAACAGGGGAATTTTCACATACCATTAAGTGAAGGTTGAAAATCAAGAGTCAATTCGTGCATCTTGGAGGTGGGGGTGAGGTAGGGGCAAGGTAAGTGTCCTTACAATGGAAAATTCACCTCTACATGTCACCCATAGGACAACATCTTGAAAATGAGAAGAGACAGGATAGTAGCAATCTCAATTATAAAACATATAGCAATACTGACAACCCTGTGATGAAAAACAGAGATGGTTATATAAACTACTATAATGAGACACTATAGCTTCCCATACACAAAAATAAAATCTGTCTAAGCTCAATAATAGAGTTTACTGCTTGTTTTTTCCAGTACATGGAGCTTATAAAGGCTTTCCGTGTTGCAGTGATCAACCTGCCCCTCCCAAAACCCAGAAGAATCAAGTCCAGTGGCCAAACACACTGTTTGAAAAGAAGCTCTTCAAACTCCTTACCTGTCATTGAAATCAATGCACATGGCATGAGTGAAGAAAAAGAAAAATATCATGAGTATTCTATACTCAGCCTCTTGGAGTTATTGAAAATTTCATTATCACCAATTTCCATCAAGACAGGGAAGAATAAGAATATTTTCCATATCAAATTTCCATACTTTACTAAATGGAATGGCTGGAAAGAGACAAAAAAGCAAAAGAAACAGTATTAAAAGGTCTGAATGATTTCATTGTTCTGTAAGTAGTTTTGAATCTAGTTTTCCTTAGTTAAGAATTTAAGGTAGAGGGGTGGCCCAAAAGAACCTCTGGTGGTACACGTGTTAAGCATTCAACTGCTAATCTAAAGATCTGCAGTTTGAATGCACCAGCCACTCCACAGGAGAAAGATGAGGCAGTTTGTGTCCATGAAGATATACGGCCTTGCAAATGTTATGGGGCAGTTCTATTCTGTCCTACATGATCACTATGAGTTGGAACCAACTTGATGGCAGTGGGTTTGGTTTTGGTTTGGGTGGCACAAATGGTTTGCATTTTACTGCTAACCTAAAGGTTGACAGTTCAAACCAACCAAGCAGCATCATGGAAGAGAGGACCACTCAACCAGTTTCTATTAAGATTACAGCCAAGAAAACCCTATGCGGCAGTTTTACCCTCCACTCCAAAGCAACCAATAATAAAAACAAATTAAGATTTTCCATAACAAGAAGGGCCTAAAGGGCTGTGGTGAATTGCTTGATGTGACTCTTCTAGCCATTGTTCTCCATTCTGTGATGTACTGTAAATCCATGCCTGTTTGGTGTGGTGTAGTAGTTAAGGCCAAGTGTCAAATCAGCTGGGCAGCTGGTAGTAGTCAATGGCAATCAGCTTTGTGGTGGGATTTGCCGTGAGCAACTGAGTAACTGAGTAGCTGCTGATTGTTAAAGCCATGCACTTGGGTTATTTCTGTTGGTGCAGCACAGGTGGGATATATCTTGAGTCCCGCCTTACTGGAGGGTATAACTCAAATCACCACCCTCAGCTTCCCTATGAGTATACCTATGAATCTTCTGGGAAGGTTTGCCCTCTTCTTGCTCTGGTTCTGCATTTTGGCTCATCGTCATCTCACCCCTGGATTTGAGACAGCAGCCATCATCTGATCTGCTGATTGAGGTTAGGCAAACCCCGAGAATGAGGAGGATCCTCCAGACCTACTTACAGACCTGGAACTTGCCAACCTGCCAGCCTCCCAGCTTCCACCACAACTACGTGAAATGATCTCGAGTATTTTTTAGTTCTGTGAGGCATTACAGGCGAAATACAGAACCCTAAGGTGGGGGAGAGGAGCTCTGGTAGTATAATGTCTAAGGCACTTGACTGCTAACCAGAGGCTGGCAGTTCAAACCCACCAGCGACTCTTCAGAAGGAAGATGGGGCAATCTACTTCCATAGTGATACTGCCCCGGAAACCCAAGGAGGAGTTGCTATGAGTCAGGTCCAACTCAATGGCACATAACAACAACAACAAGGTGGGGATATTACTGAGAGGAAGAGGAGGAGTTAATGTCTGAAATGATGGAGTGGCACAGTAGTTTGGACATTTGGGACATCTTTAACCTCCACCTTATGGGGACCGGCCTTGTGCTGATCTTTCTAAGAAAAATTGTTCACAGCTGTTACAAAACCATGATTCTTGATTTGTGTCGTCACAATTGGATGCAATTAATGGAAGGGGGATCGTGGCTTCACTGGAACCCACACGAGAAAACATCTGCTTAAGGAAATTAAAACTTTCTCTTTCTTTCATGAGTATAATTTTTAAAAACAAATAACAAAATGAAAGAGAAAGCCATAAACTCAACTGCCCTTAAAAAAAAAAAAATCATTATTTTAATAAAAATCACAGTTCAGTTAACAACTGACACTATTAAGGCTGTTATTGTTACAAAAATGATAAACAACTAAATTTTCATTTTAAGCACCAGTTAAAACATTGCCATTTACAGACTTCTGTTAAGATGGAGGAATAGGCAGACAAGCTACACAGACCCTTTTCAACAAAGAGAAGAGACACCAATTGACAGAGATACAGAAGATAATCCTGGAGCCCTGATCTTTGAAAGGAACTATACAGAAGTGGATCAGGCATCAACTAGTGAAAAAACCTAAATGAAAACAATGAGTACAGAGATGGTCAGAGCAGTGGACTATCAGCTACTCTGATGGACCAATAGCCTGAATATGTCCAAGTGGCGTTGGGACCTGAGAATTGACCTAAAGATCAGGCCTGGTTGCCAAGGGCTGCAGGGATGACTGCACTGGTTGCCTATGACTAAGAAGGGTAACAGCAAGGAGGGAGACAACCTAAACTATTGTCTTTTGGCTGTCTGGAGGGCACAGTCATTTTGATTGTATACAAGCAGTGGCCATTTTGGATATTAAAAATGACCAAGGGTGCAGCCAATTTGAATGTTTACAAGTGGTGGCAATTTTGGATATTTAAACTGACCAAGGGTGCAGCCATTTTGAATGTTTACAAGAGGCGGCCATTTTGGATATTTAAAGTGACCAAGTACGTGGCAATTTTGAATATTTACAAGCAGTGGCCATTTTGTATTTTAAAATGACAGCATTCTCATTCAGATTCCAGGGAACTAAGAACAGGCTCTGTTTGCCAAGGATGGCAGGGACATACAGCTGACTGATGATGATAAAGGAGAGAGGTGGTAAGTGTATAAGTGCTGCCAACTAGCAAATAGAAGAGAACAGCACAGTACCCTGCTTACATAGATAACATACAAACAAAACAAAGAAAATGAAAATCATGGGCAAGTCACTCCAATAGAGAAATATACAATCACCAATTAAATATAAACACAAAAATGTCACAATGCCTCGGAGACAACAGAGCATCACAGTCCATAAAAAGAAGCTAGATAAAGCAAGAGAAACAAGGCACCAGGATACAGACCCAAAACACATCCCTGAGGAAGATGCAGCATTGAAACTCCCTGAAAAGGAATTCAAAAGAATTATATTTAGGTACCATCAATGAAGTGAGGAAAACACTGACAAAATTGAGGAAAACACAGAGAAAACCCTAGAACAAATTTGAAAGACAATATAAACAAAATGAAAAAATAAACGAAAAATTAGAAAAGATTCTAAATCTACAGAAAGAAATTGAAAAGATTAATACTAAATTTTCAGAAATAGATAAGACATTGAATGGGCAAAGGAGAAGAACTGAATCAATGGAAGACAGAATTAGTGAGATTGAAGGCAAATACCTCAATACTTCTTTGGAAAGGGATCAATCAGAAAAAAAGATCAAAACAGAGGCCTAAGGTTCATGTGGGATACCATCAAAAGTAATAACCTACATGTAATCAGAATTCCAGAACAGCTCAGAGAAAATTGTCGAAGATTTGTTGGAAGATAATTTTCCTAGTATGATAAAAGATTATACATTCAAGAAGTCCAAAGAACCCTAAACAAGATAGACCCCAAAAGAAAATCACCAAGACATATCATCATCAAACTCAACAAAACCAAAGACAAAGAAAGAATCCTGAAAGCAGCATAGGAAAAATGAAAAGTTACCTACAAGGGGCAACCAGTAAGATTAAGCTTGGATTTCTCGGCAGAAACCATGTAGGCAAGAAGACAATGGGATGGTATACATAAATCCTTGAAAGAGAAAAATTTCCAACCAAGAATTATATACCCAGCAAAATTGTCCTTCAAATATGATGGTGAAATTACGAAGTTTCCAGTTAAGCAGAAATTAAAGGGAATTTGTTAAAACCAGACCAAACTTACAAGAGATGCTAAAGGGAGTCCTTTGGACAGGGAAGCAACAACAGCTAACAACTGACCATTAACACACATGGTGACATAACCCAGAAACCAATGCACTTATAGAAGCATCCAAAGTAAATAAGCCTACAAGATTGCAAATAGGGAACCAGAGATATCGGTTGACAGATGAGGACAACTACAAACCAAAAAGAGGGGAAAAAATGGGTAGTTAACAGAACTTCTAAATGGTAGGGAAGTCAGGACAACTACAAGATAGAATGGACTGTTCTAAACTTGGGAAGAAACCTATCAATCACAGGGTAACCTCAAAGAAAAATGATAAACGTTCACACCAAAATAAAACAGAGGACCAGCACAAATATTTAGCAAATACTAAAAAATAGCAACAAAGGAAGTGATAACATAATTCATAAACAAAAGAAGCTCAGCACAGAAAATTATACAGAAAAAAGAAATCAATACCACAAAAAAGTACATAACAAAATGACAGCAACAATTTACTTGTCGATAATTACATATCTGGCAAGGGACTTATCTCTAAATTTATAGAAAACTCCAACACCTCAACAGCAAAGTAATTAACAATTCAATTGAAAAAATGGGCAGAAGACATGAATAGACACTTCACTATGGAGGATATTCAGGTGGCCAGCAAATACATGAAAAGATGTTGACCATCATTGGCCATGAGAGAGATGCAAATCGAGAAAACACTGAAATATCATCTCACCCACCCCAGCACTGATGGCAAGGTTCAACGAGACAGAAAATAACAAATGTTGGTGGGCATGTGGAGAGATTGGAACTCTCATACACTGCTGGTGGGACTGAAGTGATACAACCTCTGTGGAAAGCAGTATGGCAATTCCTTACAAAGCTGGAATTGGAGATACCATTTGACCCATCAATCCCATTACTAGGTATATATCCTAGATTGGTGAGAGCTAGGACAGGAACAGATATATGCACACCCATGTTCACTGCAGCACTATTTACAATAGCAAAAAGATGGACACAACCTACATGCCCATCCATGGAAGAGTGAATGACCAAACTATGGTACATGCAACCAATGGAATGCTAAGCAGCACTAAATAGAGTCTGCAAAACACCATATAACATGGATGAACTTGGATGACATTATGCTGAGTGAAGTAAGTCAATCACAAAAGGACAAATACAGTATTAGTTCATTGCTGTGGAGGGTCAAGGAAAGGTTCATATACGGAGAGAAACTTTTGATTGCCAGAGGTAGGAGGGGAGGGGAGGGAACATTGTAAAAAAAAAAAAAAAATGCATTGACCCATGTCACTTTAGTTTTGTGTATTTCACTGTACATAAATTATATTCCAATCAAATGCATTAAAAAATTGTTATTTGCAGGCTAAAAGGACTTCAAAAGGAACATATTAAGATACAATTTTTATACATATATTATATTTAGACCAGAAGAGTACATTTCCATTCTTAGGCAAAATATAGCCCTGGGAAAATGAATAGTGAAACTTCAGATAAAATGACATTTTATTCTTTCTCCACACACCTCATCTCCTGCATAGCTTTGTAAGCATGTCAGCTCCCTTTGTCACCTGCTGTGTAACATTAAGAAAATGTTTTTATTTTCCCACCTTCCTTTTCCAAAAGTGGCATATGATTGACATTTCCGGAAGAATAGCCATTATTTGGAAATAATCTCTTTCAGAAAGAGTATTCCAAAATATACCCCAGCTCAAACTGTTAGGATATAATTTTAATTGGAGCTTTTAATATAGAACAGTTAATTAACATTCATGGACTCAAGTCAGCTAGATCATTTATACAATTTATGAATTATCTAAATAATCTATGTATCTTACATATATAAATTTTAATTCCATGTCTATAATAAAATTTTCATAAAATTAATTGGCATATATCATTTATTTGAGCCCTGGTGGCACAGTGGTTGGGGACATTCAGGAGGACTATGATTATATGTAAGGCGCTCTGGTGGTACAGTGGTTAATGTGGTTCAGAGCCACCAGGCTCTTGGTGGGAGAACAATGAGGCAGTTTGCTTCCAGACAGATTCGCAGCCTTAGAAATCCTATGGGGCAGTTCTACTCTGTCCTATAGGGTCACTACAAGTTGGAATCAACATGATGGCACCATTTTTTTTTTTTTTTTAAAGTTTATTTATATACCTCCAGTGGGACCACATGGAACTCCGGTGATGTAGTGGTTAAGGTGTTTGGCTGCTAACCAAAAGGTCGGTAGTTCAAACCCACCAGCTGCTCCACAGAAGAAAGATGAGGCAGTCTGCTTTAAAGCCTTGGAAACCCAATGGGCATAGCTATGAGTCAGAATTGACTCGATGGCAATTTTGAGCGGGACCAGTAATGTCTGTCCTTCAAAATCCATGAACCTTTAAAAATTATATGCAAATTCTGTATGCATATTTGCCTAGCTTTTAATAATTTTTCAAAAGAATTAGTGATCCAAAAAAATTAAGATCCACTGGCTCACTTCTAAATTGCTAATATATTATTTAAGTATAAATAGCATCTCTCAACAAGACAAATAACACCCTATGATTTTACAGGACTTAAGTAATCACAAGTTTTCCACCTGCATTGTACATCTATATGAAACTGAAATACCAAAATCCAAACTCACTGCTGTTGACTTGATTCAACTCACAGCAACCCCTCCTTGGGTTTCCAAGGCAGTATTTCTACGGAAGTAGATTGCCCAGTCTTCTTTTCGAGGAGCGGCAGGTGGGTTTGAACCACCAGCCCTCTGGTTAGCAGTCAATTGTCTCAGGCACTACACTACCAGAGCTCCCATGAAACTGAAATAGGTTAATCAAATTTCCTTTTCTTCCTCTCTCCCTTTAAATGACTAATTCCCCCTTAATCACTAAATAACAGCTAGTTTTAAATGATGCTTGTTTGCACTTTATGCCAACCTAAAAATTATATCCCTTAGAAAGTGTTCATAGTCAAAATACAAAGAAAATTCAGCACATGAGCATGAGAGAAACTGCTGTTTGGCCCTTTACCTTTCAAAATAAATTTCTCACCTGTTTTTAAGATCTCTAGGATTATATAGGATTAGTTAGGCAGTAAGAAGTGCTAACTGAAAGGTTGGTATTTGAAACCATAGGGACTGTGTACAACACCACACAGTATTTTGCTCCATTGTACATGAGGTCACGATGAGTCGAGGTCAAGAGCAGCTAACAACACCAACAGGTTTATATAACATATTATTATGTATAAGGTTTATGAAAATTATGTTTACTTATACAAAGAGGAAAGAAAACTATATGAGAAAAGAAGATGGTTCTCAAATCTGGCAGTGCCCACCCATAACAGCAATTGGAGTTGTTAGATCAGACAGTCCTGACACTGATTTCCCTGTCATTCATGTCTTGAAATTACCTATTGGTCTTGAAATCCTTTAGGAGTTAGGAGTTGCTCAGGTTCCAAAAACACTGTCTTAACATAGTGCCTACAGATTGGGGTTAACAGTCACACACAGAAATTCTAGAGGAAATTTTCAGGCTTACTCTGATAGATGTACAGATTTTCCTCAATTTCTAGTGACTATCCTGCAACAGCAGAAGCCTTGTTATCCAGGTGAGGAGTAGCTCTTCAGTTTTCTGTTGCTATCAATATCAATTCCAGAAGCATATGCCCACTATGCACAATTTTGAAAGTTGAAGGAAAGGCAAACACTTTACATACCCATGGAGGAGCCTGACACAGTCAGAAGAATGAATCTCCCAATGTCGCCATCCTCCCTTTAAAATAGAATCATCCTTCATTGAGTACTTACAAGAGGAAATACTGGTCCTTCAATGAGAAAGAAAAATTTCACACAAAAAAAAGACATAACATTAGCAGGTCCTTGAGAATATCCAGCAGTTGGAGGAAAAGGATGGGAGGAAAGGCAGAAGAACATCATGGGCTCTGCAGGTCAGGCAGAGTGACCATACAACCAATAGGTAAATTTAAGATAAGGAATACTGTTTAGTGAATGAAGGAATCAACAAAGGACACAATGAACAAATAAACAAATGACTGAGTAAACATGTAAGTGAAAGTGAATGACAGTGATGAACGGTAGGCTGGAAGTAGGATACAGGTGGTACTAAATGCCAGGCCAATAAATCTGAATCCATCCTTAAAAGAAGGATGAGAATGGTATGCCTTACAGTTGTACAGTGCACAGTCTGCTCAACTATATACGTATTCTTACTTAAAAGCAATAATAGTTCACTGGAAGTGTTTAGCTCTATGAAATAAATAACTTAGGAGGACAGTGATTCAACTCACAGTAACCCCTCCTTGGGTTTCCAAGGTGGTATCTCTATGGAAGTAGATTGTCCAATCTTCCTTCCAAAGAGTGGCTGATGAGTTTGAGCCATCAACCTTCGGATTGGCAGCCAAATGCCTTAGGCACTACACCACCAGAGCTCCTGATTAATTAGGCAGTAAGAAGTGAAAGTGTTGACATTCAAACTGGAGTCTCGTCAGTGAGCACCACCTTTTTTCCCTCTGGCATCTAAGAACTTTAAGAACTAGGTACAACAGTTTGAATTGAGATTTCTGGTGCTCTGAACAGTTCACTAAATCAGATCGCACCAACACAGAAGAGCAGAATTGGAGGCAAGGCACAGAGGGTTTTTTTAGGAAAGAGCTACTGCCAGAAGATGAACGGGCACCTGAGAGAGACCATTGGAAACCTTTCTGGGGCAGTCACTATCTGCCAGGCGGAGGCGGCAGCCTGAGATCCCTGAGCCAAGAATGAGCCAAGCCACTTATAGCACCTTACCAGTGACCAATACAATATTCCAGTGGGCAGCGGCAAAGACTTGTCTCCAGCGGCTGATTCTGTTGGTAATTTGGGTGGCGAAGGTGCAGCGAGACATGGACACCAGACTTGGGTGGAGATCTCACTGGTGCACCAGAGGGGCTGGCTCCCTCCCATCCCAGTGGATTGCAGAGCGGGTTTGGGTCAGACTGGGAGACACCGTGCTTTTCTTTGCCATGCTTGTTGGGACTGCAGGTAACTGGCAGCTGTATCCCTGAATCCACCACAGCTAAAATTGAGTGCACCTTTGGCACCGCAGGTGGGCGGTGTTGCTGACAAACTCCAGAGCCGACCATTGCCAGTCGGATGGGATTGAGTTGCCACTGTGGGTGAATGGGGCACGGACAACAGAAAGGCTGCAGCTGAGGTAACTCGAATTTTCCCTGGAGCTGTGCTTTGGAACTGTGGGGCTGTGGAGGCGGGGGCTTTAAGTGTGCATGAAATTGGCAGAAATTTGTGACCCTCTAATATTTCCCTGAGATTGAGCCACGGTCTTGCAAATAAATACGTCATAAGTAAGAGCCTGCTCAGGTACTCCCCTGAGTCCAACACACCTGAAATTGTGCACAACGTTGGCACTGCAGGTGGGCAGTACCCAGAAAAACTCCAGAGCCGGCCATTGGCAGTCTGGCTGGATTGAGTCGGCACTGCGGGCAGAAGGGGCACAGAGAACAAAGAAACTGCAGCTGAGCCCAGTCCCCGAATTTTGCTTTGGAGCCATGCTTTGATGCTGTGGGGCTGCGGAGTCAGGGTCTTTGAGTGTGCCTGAAATTAGCAGAAATTTGTGACCCTCTAACAAGAGGAATTTTTTCCTGAGGTTGAGCCACGGTCTTGCAAATAAATACATCATCAATAATACCCAGCTCAAAGCCCTAGAAACCGACACTAGCAACAGTAAGCTTTCCTTCTTCTGCTCCCACCTTCTCTGCCAATAACTTCACTCATTCAATAGAAGATACCATATTCAGCCAATTACCATAAAACCTCACGCTTCGAACTCTAAAACCTTTATACAAAAAACAGAAACACATATCCACACTACACAAAGTGATTCCACCATCACAAAGAGAACAGCAGAGCAATCCAAAACACCTGACTCAATATTAAGATAAAACACACCAGCTTCAGCTTTTCAAAATATTAAACTGTAAAACCAAGACAAAACAAATCAATACGTAACCAGCACCTAGAGACAACCTAAAGAGGCAACACTCTAGCAGATTCCAAGGGTTTAAAAAGAGGTTCTGCTTTCCAGTAACTCCAAGAACTCTC
>NW_006922120.1:628769-632655 GCF_000298275.1 Orycteropus afer afer
TATGTAGGAGATCCTTGATAGAGAGGGAGAACAATGTGGAACAAAACTCAAAATCATTGGAGGAAAAAAGGGGAGGACCAGGTTTGTTGGTCTAGTAGAGCCAGGTGGAACCACTGACACTATGGCTCCTAGCTGCCCTTCGGGTCTGGAATTGAACCCACCACACCTGTGGTTTCCAGGCAAACAGGGGATAGGCATATAAGTTGAACATTTACCTCAGGTAGATACACTCCTTGGAGAGAACAATCGTGGGAGGAAGAAGGGCTACTTATGCACAGGGAGACAGTTCAGGGGGCAGGAGCCCATGGAGAGATGGATACTGGGAAGAGGTAACTGTGGGGAGGAGGTGGGAGAGGAGCTGTTGCATTATGGTAAACTGTGGTCAATGTCACGAGACAAAGTATATGTGAACTGCTGTATGGAGAGTGAATTTGCTCTGTAAATCTTCACCCAAATCACAATTAAATAAATAAATAAATAAAGAGAACCTTAAATAAATAAATAAATAAATAAGAAGTGAAAGTGTTACAACAGGTATAAGAACTACAAGCTAAGCCATTGTTTTTGACTACAGAAGATACATGATATGCACATGATAAATGGAAGTCTAGAATTAACAATTCAATGGCTTTTAGAATATTCCCGGAGTGCCATAACCATCACCACTATCTAATCCCATAACATTTTCATTACCTGAAAAGAAACCCCATACTCATTATCAGTCACTGCCCATCCTCCCCTCCCCACTTTGCCCCTGGAATTAATTGCTTTAACACTAATACGGATTTCTTTTTTCTTGTATCTTCCTAAAGCATACATATGGAGCTCTGCACATAGCAGCCTCTCAATAAAGGATAAATGATTATCTACTAAAGAAATTCTGCCAGGACTCAGGAAGCACAAAGAAAATAATTTTTTTCTATCTATCTGATGTGGCATTTTTACTTTCACTTGGTGAGTAGCAATTTTCAAGGTTCATTAAGTTTTTTAAAGTATCACTTGGTTTCCCAGTTGGAAAAGTTTAAGTTCTTTTTTTTCTTTTCTCCCCTTTGGATATTGTAACAACCTAAATATAGTAGCCAGATCAAAAGATGCTTAAAGTAGATGGTCCACAACTAATCACCCATTTTAGCAGCCACAGTCTTAGATCATAATTGATTTTTCCTCCAAGCCACAGAGTAAAACTGAAGTTCTGTCTAAGAATTCACAGATATTTCTCTATAAGTCCCTGGATGGAAGTAGCGGGTTATAAGTTTGGTTGATTTTTTTCCCCATTCTTTTTTTTTCCAACTAAGAATGTACCTTCATTAACATAATTACATTTTATATATAGTTCTACTCCTGGGTTTTGAGATTGCTGTTTGGTATTTGGCAGCACATTTTAGAGTAAGGAAATCTGCAAATTCCTCTCATATTCTCATCCTGAATTTTAGAAGGTATAGCAAAAGACTTTATATGATTTTTAATCTCCTATATTTTTTGTTTTCTGCATTCTTCTGAAAATGCACAATACCTTAAAAAAAAAGATATTCCTTAACATAATGAAATAAGGCTGAACAAAAATATCGTGTGAGTCTTCTTCCTTTTCCCCATTGTATGAATATTGCTCCAAGAGACAGAATTTACAAATAAGACAGATTTCGTGTGCAGTCCTCATTTGTTTGTTACAGCCCCACTCTACTCCTGGATGCTGCACTCTGAGGACTAGCATCTCCCTGACACATACCCACACACTCATACATTAACAAAACCACACCTTTATCCTATTTCCAAAGAAAGGAATTATTTTAATGATATTCAGTTCTGGAACAATGAAGAAAAATATATAAAAAATACAAAGAATATGTTTTGGTCAGTTCACTTCTTACTACCAACTGTAAAAAAGTCTATTAACAAAAGTTTAAAATGCTTCCTTATAATGCCTAAATTCCTTAGATTTGCCCTCCATATTTTCTATAATGTCAATCTTTTCCATCAAATTTATGAGGCACAGTCTAATTCCTTTTGCATCTCCTCCCAACAACCTAGG
Organism: Orycteropus afer afer; assembly: GCF_000298275.1. Lineage (NCBI taxonomy): Eukaryota > Metazoa > Chordata > Mammalia > Tubulidentata > Orycteropodidae > Orycteropus > Orycteropus afer. The sequence continues at coordinate 630,799 of NW_006922120.1, forward strand.
GCTTTGCCAGGCTGAGGGTAGGTAAGACATCAGGAGCCCAAGAGAGGTGGCCTTCATAGTCACAGCAGCCAGCCAAGCACTAGGCCTGTGCCATTCAGAAAAAGAGGTTTATCTTCTTTTTTCACAATGCCTGAATACCCTGAGGAGATCTTCATAAATAATTCATGGGCAGCAAAAAAGAACATGCTCTAATCAATAAGGAGTAATGGCAAAACTCACAGCAGGTTCAAGAGGACTGATTGGGTATTATATTAATATCTGATTAAAGTTCCTAAGATAATTCAGTTTTTCATAGGCCAAAGATCTAAAATTGATCTTTACCCTTATGTTTATAAAAGATCTTTCCCAAGGGAGCAAAAAATGTTTAAAAAACATTTAATTAAAATAGAAGGTTAAAATGAGTATTTAATAGCTAAGAGATGTGCTCAAGGTCATGGGGAAAAAACAGAATTAGAACTTAGTTTACCTCACTCCTGATCGAACATATTCCTAATTAGATTATTTGCTGCACTTTTACTGATTATTTTGTTTTAAACACATAAAACACACTCTCATTTCTCGACTGTCAAATCTCTATGCTCCAGAACAGATATTTAGAATTCTCTACACTCTATATCTCCTTCTTCTAGTAAATGCCACTGTCAGTTCATAACAAACCAATCAAACCACATGCCATAAACATTACAGTGGCTGAATCTGAGAGACAGTCGTTAAACAAAAATGGGAAATTCTAATTTTATGATTATTATGCATTTAAATTCAAAATTCTTGATATGTACAGATATTGCATAGAAAATACAAAATGGAGAATAATTGGAAACCCAATCCAGGTCTCTATGGATTGGAATCAACTTAAGGATGGTGGGTTTGCTTTTTTTTTTTCAATAGGAAACCTTAAAGATAGGTTACTTCTGCAATTCTGTTGTTTTCAAGCTGATATACAAAAGAATTTGAAAATTTAAGCATACCATGTGAGAGGAGACAGCCAAGAATCTGGCTGGAGAGTAAAAAGTAGCTGATCAGGCTTTCAAATATGCCACATACAATCCTAACCAAGATGTGGAAGAATTGTCTGCATTCACAAGTCAATGAACTAGCTCTGCCCTGATAGTCCTTTCATTATTTATTAGTTGATCAGAAGACAAATAAAACATAAGACAGGAATGGACAAATCGTTCTTTAATTACAAAAGAATAATGCCTAAAGCCAAGATCTTTTTTTTCTCTCTTTCTTAAAGGAAGAATAAAGAATGTAATATATTCAGAAAAAAAAAAAAAGAAGAAGACAAGCCCACAATGACGAATGAGGGACAAGTACAAGAGGTACAAGTACCAAGTTTCTCCAGAAATTCTTGGTAATACAGAGTGAAGGCTCTGGGGACAGGAACCTTGGATTCAAATGTCAGCTCCACTGCTTTTAAAGTGTATCATCTTGGGCAGGAAACTTTTCTCTAAGCCTCAGTTTACTCATCTAGGAAACTGGTAATAAATCATACCTATCTTACACAATTGTTCATAGGACTTTAAGAGATATAATCCATGCAAAGGATTTAGGACATTTTCTAACAACCAACAAAGCTCAGGAATTGTTAGCTGTTATTAATACTAGTAGTAATGACAGCAATAGCAGCTACTACAACTGTACAACAGAGAACTGAAAAGTGTTAAAAGTAATGCCTCACGGGAGGCGGGGCAAGATGGCGGACTAGGCAGAAGAATTGCACAGACCCTCTTCAACAAAGAAAAGGGAAACCAATTAACAGACACAGAAGATAATCTTGGACCCCTGAGCCTTGAAGGAAAGGATGCAGATTTGGACTAAACCCCAACTAGCAGAAGAATTTGCGTGAAAATACCA